>NW_024589900.1:600000-848045 GCF_018446385.1 Zingiber officinale | reverse complement strand
AGATTTTAGGTATGTAGCACACAAATAATTTAAAGTTGGTGATACTGATAATTTTGGTTGCTCAGAGAGTGACCTTTATTTCACATGAGAATTGCTATGATTTCTTTCTGTATATTCGCCTTCACATGCATAATCAGACTTTTTGCACAAAATTGCTTCCAATCATCCTGGCATTTCTCAAACTGCAACAAGTTGGAGTTCATAGTCATCAAGCCACTGTGTTGAACAATTTGTGGCACTTTAATGCTTTGAGCATTTTTCTAACCTTTTTTACTATTTGTCACAAATCCACACATGCCCATGTAATATCATCTCAATTTCATCAAATTTTGTTATTATCCTTGTTCTTTGATATGCAAAGAATCTTAGTATAATTATTAAATGCGTAATTTCAAACTGCTAGTATCCATCTTCATTTTGTCATTAACAAAATAATGTTGTTTTGCTGAAACATAAATGATGCTTTAGTTAATGAATAAAATACTCTCTTGGTAAAATAAAGAAATATAACATAATGTGTTAAAGTAAAGTTTTTTAGCTGAGATCATACTCATGAAGTGTATCATTTTCTTTAGTTAGTTCAATTGATGACATGCTGACCCTACACAGTTGGATAAGACTTGGTTGTTGTTAGTTCAACTGATCACAGGTATCATTTTCTGCTTGAATTTTACAGTATGCACAGAACCATCGAAAGTGCCACCAAATTCACCTATCTCAATAATATAAGAACCATTTATCAGAACCAAATTCACCTATCTCAATTTAGTTAGTTTTGTATAATATAAGATTCATTTATCCCTGACAAAGTTCTATATTCGTTGGAAGCTTGCTGAAATTATGCACAAAGTGTCATTCATCAGACTAACTATTTAGATCTTTGGGTTGGTCTGAATCTAATGGCCGTTAAGTTGGGCAATAATAAAAAGGAATTCATGGACAATGATCTGGGAAGTTACTAAATTGGCATCAGCAGGGCCAATATAATTTTGAAACTGTGTGTCAGAACCAATAATCATACTCTTACAATCTTAATCAATGACAACAATCATACAGGATATCATACTCTTGAAGTGTTTTAGTTAATTCAGTTGATCTTTAATAGGTGCATCATTTGTTTCTTTTTTTTTTTGGGTCTTGGTGCAATCAAAATGGTTGCAGAGAACCACAAATAGTACCACTAAAATCACCTATGTCAAAGGTTGGTGAGTATTGAGACTGAATAAGAGATAAAGTGAATAATAGTTCTTATTATTGAGAATTCATAATCAACCTGGAGGACGACCATCTTCTGGGTGACTAGCCACAAAGATTAATCACTAACTTATGTGGAAATGTAAAAAGTGGAGCACTCTTTAATTCTAAATAAAAATGATTCATCACCCAATAGCTTCTCTCTTCTTGTTCTCAAGCTTAGAGGTTGATGAAAATCTGCCTTAATTTGCTGAAGAAAGATACTGAAACTGGATTTATAATACGACTCCATTATAATTTCGGTGATCCGTTAGACGGCTATATATCATGTAATGTTGTATTAGTACGTAGCAACAATAAAATACAAAATGGTTAAAGCCTTTATTCGTGTTTACAGTGTACTACTATACTTTTATTGTACCAACTCAAACATTGATCACTGCAAAAAAAAAATTTGCTACCTAGTGGTCTTATTGGTCGTTGATTGAACCAGTAAATTTTCGTTACTAGGTGGTATTGTACATAAACTCTGCTGGGATATTCTTATATGTAGAGCCAGAAATATATTAATTTTCTTTTTCAGATGTTCCTTGTTTTTTTTTTAAAATTTGGTTGATTGACGGGTTAGGTTAGGTGCAATTCTTAAAGACACTTGGTCTTGATTATAAGCAACAATTTGCAGGTTGGAAGCAGTTGAACTTATCCTTTGTGGATCTTTGTTTCCACCTGAGTTACCACTCAAAAATAGGGTGAAACATTGGGTGTCAATCTTTTCGGTGCTTGATAAATTCGAGATTAAAGCCATTGAGCAGATTCTTTTGCAAAAGCAAAGGTTTGTAGTTCTGATACAATAGTGAGGGGATTTTCTCTGTTCAGCTAGGAGTATCTAGTTTGTGATATATTCTCCACGGATTTTCAGGTGATTTCCTCTTGGATTGCAGGTTACAGCAAGAAATGCAGAAGTATCTGTCTCTTAGACAGACATATCAGGTTTGCCAAGATGGATGATCATACTGGTGATTGGTTGTTTTGTGTTGTTATTACAAATGGATCTTAAAATGCAGGAAGATGCATCTGAATTCCATAGAAGAATTTTTGTTTGCTTCAAGAGCATGTCTCGGTTGTTCAATGACCCTATGAAGGCTGAGGAGAATTTTCAGTTTCTCAATCAGTTGAAAGATGCTAATATTTGGAAAATCTTGACAACACTTCTTGATCCGTCCATTAGTTTGCAGGAATCATGGTCACGTCGGGTAGTTACTTGCATATTCCTTTATTGTTCTTCCATTGTGTTCTTTTTTAGCTGTCAGCTTTTTAACAGTTGGAATATTATTGAACACCGAAATGATGAAAAGATCAGAGTTGCAAGTTTCTCCATAATTTAATTGGATATATTTACAGAAAATTCCATGCTTGCTATTTGGAGTCTGCTAAATGTGGTCCATAATTGAATCCTTTTGTCACTGTTTGCAGGATGAGTTGCTTAGAATTCTTGGTGAGAAGCATCCACTTTATGATTTTATGAATACACTTACTTTGAAGTGTTCATACATACTCTTCAACAAAGAGTTTGTCAAAGAGATACTATCAGAAGCTGATGTTCAACATTCTGCTGGAAAGACGAAGCTTATTTCCTCCTGCATGAATGTGCTTACGGTACATACGTTTGCAGTTGCTTTAAATTGTAACTTTACATGTTGTATATTGTACAATACAATTCATACAAGTTTAAGCGCATGCATTTGATGTCTTTTCGCTGACAGAATTTACATTAATGAAATGCAACAGAAGTGATATTAGTTATTTGATTCTCAGTATTGGTAGCTGCAATTTAATTTGCTAAAATGAAGTGATAATTTTCGCATTGATCTCTGACTTTGCTCATTGTATCAATTGCGTTATTTCTACATATTGTCAACATCTGGAAATGTAGTTATTGTATACAGTTTGTTCCCAAACAAAATACATCTTCGTTTGAATTTATGATAGTGATTTTACCTTTTCACTTTCAACATTAGGCTCTTTAGTCTTTTCCTACAGAAACTGTTGATCCCTTATTTCAAATTATAAATATGCCTATTTCAGGTCATTTCAGGTTATTCTCCCTTGCTTTTAGCTGGCTGTGAAGAAGATATTCTTCTTCTTCTGAAAGTAGACAATGAATTAATTAAGGAAGGTATTGCTCATGTTCTAGCAAAGGCTGGTGGGTCCATTCGTGAACAACTGGCAATGACTTCAAGGTAAAACCAGTTACCAGCATGCTATGAAACTACAATTGCATACTTGTTTTTTCTTCCCTTTGTGACTCCCTGGTTTCCTTGTTAAAGCTGTGGACGTATGTTTACAGAGACTTTATGCTTGTTCATCATATTGCAGCTCGGTTGAACTTCTTTTAGAAAGGCTGTGTCTAGAGGGTACCAGGAAGCAGGCTAAATATTCTGTACAGGCCCTATCAGCAATAACTAAAGATGATGGTCTCAAGTCACTCTCTGTTCTTTACAAGGTTGCTATTAGTTTAATTTTGGTAAATTTTCTTTGAGGGGATAGCTAGACTAAAAAACTTTTCTGATTGATTTATCAGAGGCTTGTGGATATGTTGGCGGAGAAAACACATTTACCATCTATTTTGCAATCACTTGGATGTATTGCTCAAACTGCTTTGCCAATTTTTGAAACCAGAGAGGATGAAATTACTGAGTTCATTACCAGTAAAATCTTGCAGAACAGAAATGTAAGCCTTCCATTAAAATTTTATCTAGGTCTCTATAGACTCTTGACAATTCTTATGTTTGTGATTTTCCCATTTTGCAGAAGGCTGATGAAGTTTCTTTAGATAATACTCAATGGAATGAAATATCTGAACTGTGTTTGATGAAGGTCCATGCATGAACTATAGTACTAGATTACTGGAAAACCATTAGCGGTCAACATAAGACTTTCAAAAATCATACATTTCTATCTTTTGTGCAGGTGTTCGGTATCAAAACATTGGTAAAGAGTTACATGCCTGCTAGAGATGCTCATATGAGACCAGGAATTGAAAAGCTTCTGGAAATTCTTCAGAAAATACTTTCTTATGGGGAAATCTCAGATGAAATATGGTCAAGGTACTGAATATTTATTTTATTCAGGATAAACTTTGAGTGTTTTTTTCCTGCACATTTATGTTTGCTAAATTGCAATCCTTCTTGTAGTGATGTTGATAAAGCTCATATGAGGCTTGCTTCTGCAAAAGCTGTTCTTCGGTTATCAAGATATTGGGACCAAAAAATAACTACTAGTTTGTTTTATTTGACTCTAAGAATTTCTCAGGTTATTTGTCAATGTCAACATGTTTCTTAGACAATGAAATTTCAATCTGTTTATCTTTTGTGGATTCATTATGATGTTACCTTTTATGTCTATCATTTAGGATGCTTATGCTGAATCTAAGAAATCATTCTTAAACAAAATACATCAGTATATAAAGGAACGGTTGCTGGATGCAAAGTATGCTTGTGCCTTCTTACTTAGCTTTAATGATTTTCACTGCCCTGAATACGAAGAGGTTGGTCTTTTGTTTAATTTTGACCTAATAGATCATTTTTTTAATATTCAATTATTTGGGACATAGTAATTTTACTTTTAACAAGACACTTATCTTGCATTCCTGTAGTGTAAACAGAGTCTACTTGAACTTGTACACATATGTCGGCAATTTAAAATGCGGCAACTATCTGCACAATCTGACTTGAATGCCACCCCAGCTTACCCAGAATATATTCTTGCCTACATGGTCCATGCTCTTGCTCATGACTCTACATGTCCAAATATTGACGAGTGCATAGATGTTCAGGCATTTGAACCAATTTACTGGTACGCCCTTTCCTTTTGAATTTGAACTATCGTTCCTTGATTATCTTTACAAAGTTGTATACTTACATATTCCTACCTGAGTAAGACAGTCTTACTGTATTATTTTCCACTTATTTTTGTTACTGCCTTTAGTCTAAATTATGAAGAAATAGAGATGATTATTTTTCTATTATTTTATTTCGCTAAAATTCAGTCATTTTACTCATGTTTTGTTACAAACCGTTTTGAGAAATTATGCTAATATTTTTGTAGTTTTCAGGCGGTTGCATTTATTTCTTTCCTTGTTGTTGCATGGTGACAATGGTAACCAATCTGGTGCTTTTCCAATCCAGAGAAAGGAGAGCTATACTATAATCCTTTCCATCTTTCACAGTGTTAAAAGCGCCAGTGATGCAGTTGATGAAACAAAGTCAACTGTAAGTGATTACTTCTCCCAGACTGCTAAACAATTTCATATTTCAGCTCCATTTAATTGTTGCTTAGTCCTCTTGTTGCTCAGTCATGTTTCTTCTTCTATCCAATATTCATTTTGTTTTGGAGTGTCACTTACATTTTGTTAACTAACTGTGCTATGCATTTTGTTGGGGATATGCAGACTATACATGCTATATGTGAGCTTGGGCTCTCAATTTTGAAGAAACTAGTGCCTGAGCTTCAGGTCTCAGAGATTGATGTAGTTCCCTTGCCTAGCATGTTATTCAAAGCCATCGACGGTAGCCCTAATGATAGCATGACGGTGAGTCATTCCTGATTAAACGGTCTTCATCCTTTCAAAGGATGAAGTCTTACTCCATTCTTTTTTTTCCCTTGAGTTCTTCTTTGGAGATATCTTTTTTTTTGTGTGCGTCTCTATATCTGTATTGTTAACTGTCTCTCAAATTAACATTGTTCCATTCTCCTCAACCATGGTTGAGTGAACAGGCTCAACACCTTCAAACTGTTCTTATTAAAATTGTATTCTTCACATGGAAAGGGAAAAGGCAAATTAGCTTATGATGAAAATCGTGGAGACACAAATATCTAATTGAACTAATATGTTATGGAACCAAATTGTAGATGTGGAGAACATGTCATTCCAGTGAGAAATTAAACTACATTTCAGTGATAGAAGCTTTTTTACAAATGTTGTTCAATGTGTTCTAAAAGTTTTTTCAGAAATAGTACATTGTACCTGTGTTACTTCAAATAGGTATGATATCATCATAGTACTTAGACTATTTGATGTTTCATAATGAAGCATGATGTGTTGATTTTATGATGTCCAATTACATCATTGTAAAATGACTAATTTGGTAAACTATTAGTTGTGAAGGATACGACCATCAGTATCATAATAGGTATATATGAAAGAGAGCCAGATCCAAGGTCCGAAATTCTGGTTCCAGTGCAGTTTAGGCGCCAGGGAACTGTATTGTTTCTGTGTTTTACCCGCCAACAGTCAGCTTGCATCGTCACGGGTTATTTCATGCTGAGCTAGTTTTGGGTTCAATTTAGTCCTAATTAGCTTCAACTTAGACCTAAATAAATATTTAATGGGCAGAATAAGATATGTGGTGTAGGCTCAACCCGATTTGGGTCAAACTAGAGTCAAACCAAGTTAATTATCATATTATACAACTTGAATCCGATTTTGTATACTAAGGATATCTTATATAGATCAATCCTATATAGATGAACCCTCTTTTGCTTCCTAACATTCTGAGCTTTTGAGTTTAGTAATTAATTGATCAACTTTAGTCACTTTAAGATGAAATCAAAACAGGAAGTCCTATCTTCTGATCCACTTTTGGCATAAATGCTTAGCCAATTGTATTTCCCAATTCTTATTTGCTTTATATTTTTATTAATGTCTTTCTGAACTTATATTTGTGTTGCTTTTTGACTGAACTTTGTTTTATCCCCTTCTTAGGATGACAACAAACGGACGTGGTTGAGTAGTGATAGTGCCTTGGCCCATTTTGAAGCTCTTAGACTTGAGAATAAAAAAATGGTATCTACCTACAGGATTTAAGAAAAATTTTGGAATTGTAAATTTGATACATCGGTAACCATCTGGTTCATCATATTCTGACTACACAATTTCTGTTCGTGCTATATTTTAGGGTGACTCAGCTGTTGCAGATGATGGAATGATTATAGAAGAGAATGGAGATGACAATGAGGTTCCTCTTGGGAAGATGATGGAAATTCTCAGAAATCAAGGAGCCAAGAAGAAGAAAAAGAAGAAACAAGTGAAAAAGGACATATTTGATGATCTGGAAAATATTGACAGCGAGTTTGACATTCTGGGTGTGGTGAGAGAAATAAATTTGGACAATTTTGAGCAAGCTCAAGACCCAGCAGAAATAGTTACAGATCAGAGTCGCAGAAGTGAAAAGGTGTTTGGTAAAATCAATACTGAGAAGGAAATATCATCACCAAAAAGAAAACAAGATGTAATTGGGTTTGAGGTGCTCGTACCTACTCCAAAACGCAAAAGATCAATTTCCACGAGTAGGCCCAATTCATCAAAGGGTTTGAAGGGAAACACAAAGATATCTCCCCTACATTCTTTGTTAGAGCGGAGTTTGTTTGAGGAGGACAAGACTGAAACTAAAACTGATCTACTCTCATACGCGTCTGACATCTCATCCAAGAAAGGAAGAAAAGTTTCCAATGAAGTGCATGTTAAAAAAGATGCAGATAGCTCTTCAGAGGTTAAAATAAAAACATTTCATTCATATAAGGTTGTGGCCTTTCTAATTTGCTCATCATTATGTGATATATTACAGAAATTGGCATTACCAGATAACAGAAAGAAAGGTGATCAATCGAGAAGTACAACTAGTTCAACCAAAAAACGTAAAAGAAGAAGCATTGCTGGTTTAGAAAAGGTATGTTAACATAGTAACTTATTCATTATCTAGCTTTGTGATTGTTGCTTCCTTTCTTTTTTACTGATTACCAGTTCTAGCTAAGTCATTCCATTCCATTTCTATTATTGGCATATGCTTGATGCCAGATTAGGTCCTCAGTTTGCCCTTCTAATGATTAATTTTTTGCAAGTGTAAGATAACTATGATGATTGGTGATGTGCCATTTCTTGGAAGAACTTGATAAACAAAAGAAATGTGTTTCTAGACTGAAATATAGATTGTTTGTCATGCTACTCCAGTTACCTAGCTAACTTGCCACTAAAATTGAAGGGATCCAAGAGGAATAATAGAAAAATGAAAATCTTAGATTTCTGAATGGCTATATCTCTTCTTTTACCATCTCACATGTGGCATCTGTTTTGAATGAACCAATGATTATGACCTAATCATCTCCTTCACTCTGGTTAATAATGCTTCTAAACTTAACATTAGTCCTTGTTAAGCTAGAGCAATCGAACTGTTTCTCCATAAGTAAAAAAACTGAATTCAATTGGGGTGTCAGGCGTTACATTCCTAAATGCAGATAGAATATTTAAATTATGCTCCTTGATTCTCAAGTACCAAAATGCATTATAGTTTAGAACTTAGAGTTAAGCGCCAACAACTTCAAGATATAAAGTAATGATCAACTAGAGACAATAGGAGGGCATGAAGAACGCTGATGTCAGTCTATCTAATAGATAAATGATTAATCCAATGTGTCTGATTTATTGAAAAATTTCTTGTCATGTCACTTTTCTCCTTAACCAAGTTCATTTTTCTGAGAATATTTGTGAAAAAAGATCTAGCCAATTTAGTAGAAAGTTTATTTTCATTAAATCTAATGCATGAGTCATGCATACTAAACATAATATATGTGGTAAAAAGATCTAGGCTTGGTTCTTCAATTCACAACTTTGAGTGTCCTGTTGCATCAACTGTACTTATTCTTAGCTTGATTTCGTCTGACTACTCTGTTTTATGCTTGCACATCTTACAATTTGTACCAAATTATTGTTTTATGCTTCCTCCTTATCATTGATATGCTAATAATATATAGGAATTATTCTTAATGCATTTGCTAGCTTTTTTTAAAGAAAATTCTTAATGTTGACAAATCATATATGCTCGCAGTGTACGTCACTAATAGATCAATCAAATGAATCCGAGTTAGTTGGTTCCAGAATAAAGATCTGGTGGCCATTGGATAAACGGTAAGAATATGTAGAAGCCTTTTAATTGGTGCCTTGCTATGAAATTTGTTGTTTTTGCCAATTAACTTGTCGGCTATTAGTTATATGCAGAGGAAAACAGTATTATTCATTTGCATAAATGTGTTATCGGCCACACTTTATTACTCTTGAAACTTAAGTTGTTTATCCTATTTGAATTACGATGCTTCTTTTTTACAGATTCTATCAAGGTGTCGTGCAATCCTATGATCCAGAAAACAAGAAACACATGGTAAAAAAAACTGTCTTAAGTTGTTACTTCTCTCTGGTTTGCAGAAGCATTTGCATCTAAAAAAAAATTGGTTCCTTACCGGTCAGCAGTTTCCAAGTGTTATCTATTTTATTTGATTTTTTTATTTATTGGTTATAAACTTTTCCAAGTGTTATTGCCAAATGTCATGGACAAATCAACAAGTTAGGATCTACATGCAACTGATGTACTGCATTTTTGTGACTACCAATGTCGATTCCTAGACTATTGTCGTCCTAATGAAGCTTAAAAATATAATATTTTTATCAATGTTTTGTCAACACAATCTGGATTTAGAACTGCCTCAAATTAAGTTGACATTCATCTTGCTACCATTTTTACCTATCTTGCATATGTATCTGCTTTCCAAACTTATGTATCATGTGTCTTTTTGATTCACTGTAATAGATTCTTTATGATGATGGAGATGTGGAACTTCTTCTTTTAAGCAAAGAAAAATGGCAAATCGTCGATAACTCTCATTCACCGGCAAAGGTTTATTTTCTCTCAGCTCTTTTGTTTGCTCGAACCTTTATTAAATCCTTTTAAGTATCAAAGTTTCTAATGCATTGCTCCGCGTTACATTTTTTGCAGCAACTAAAATCCCATCTTCCATCAGTGTCTAAAGACATGTGAGTTCATCGGATCCTCTTGTTTGCTTTCATGGCATTAATGATACAACTTCGCTTAGAGGTGAGGAGGATAGAGGGAGGTCAAAGGAAGTGATACGACTTTTAGCTCAATGAAGCAATAAAATTTATGTTGCCCATTTCAAATAATTGAGATAAACACAGCTTGATGTTTATGATGATCAAACAATGCATACCCTTATTCTAGAAGCTTGAAAACATTGTCGTGAGACTGTAGGATGAAATTTAATCCATTCTTTAAAAAAGTGCAATGAGGACTTCGTAGCTTCCTCTTGATTCTTATTCAGTTCTATCTACGAATGGCATTGCAGTTCACCGGAGTCTGTAAATAACAAGAATAACCATTCCGATCCTGGAAAAAATAAGGAGAGCAGGAATAAGTATGTAGAATCTAGTTGCTTTGTTCTTTTACAGTTTTGCCTATTAAACTAAACATCTAATTTATCAAATAGAGAACTTGACAGGTCTTCCTCCTCTAAGGCAAAGAAAATGGGTTCTACTAAAAAGAAAGCAGAGGAAAGCAGCAAACCGGTGTCAATGAGCAACACTGAAGCAGATCCTAGTCCGGGCAGTAAGGATGAGTCGGAGGAGAGGGGCATTCTTCAGTCTGAGTTCAATTATGCAAAACAGGTACATATGATTATTCGGCCTTTGGTATCCATTTGTGCCAGTTCTATTATTATTTTTATTTATTTATTTGCAGCCTCACCAACCTCCGAAACAGAAGAGAAAACAAAAACTGAAGAGTTGGGTGATGAGGACAGGTCGCCAAATTTCTCAGACACCAAAGATAACTCAGACGATGAACCCATTGTATGTTCATCTTTCTTTCTTGATCTCCGGTATTACTTTCATGCTTGATCTTGCCGACAATGACCACTCTTCCAATGTAAACAAAAAATGATGCAGAATGTGTGGAGGCTACGAGCAATGAAGTCCACTTGATCCTTCAAATCCAGCCCTAACCCGAATGTGCATCTGCCAAAATGCAGCTTCTATTGCCAGGCAACCGCTACTACTAGGATTTTCGACATGTTGATAAGACTATGTAAAATAACAGATGCCGTATAGTCCAGTGCAAAATTTTAGGAATCCATCTAGGCATGACTTGTTCATGTGAACAATCGAAAACTTGATTACCTTTCTCGTGTTAGATTAGTTTAGATGTTTGTTATGGATTTGCAAATCCCATTCATTGCCTCCATGTGTTGTATCATGCAACTGCATAAACTAGCAAATAACCAACATGTTATTGAAGCTTCTTGTTGATGATTCCCTGATGCTTGGTTAAGTTAACTCAATAAACCATGTTTTGTATCAGAGTTTTGTATGAATTGATCAAGAGGATTTAAATCCAAACTGTCAAAATATCAAAGTAATAAGTTTTTGATCTGTTAAGTTATTTCACTAAAATTAATTGAGTTGGTAATGATTATTGATCAGAATTTTAGTAAGAACATAAAAATTAAGAAATGTAGAGAGTTATATTGTGGTAAAAGGTGAAACGCTTGCCCTCAGCGCTTCTGTCATATCCGACCCAAGGTCATCATGAGGGAGGTAAATTGTAACATTTGAGCGAGTATGTGACGGACAGAGTATAATACAGGGATAGAGGACTTATTCTCTAGCTGTTCCGAATGTAGATAGTTATATGGTGTGATGATAAGAGGAGGGTGGAACAATAAGGATTTAAATCTCAAAATTTTTGTAAGATCAGATAATCACTGACTTAAATTATATATAAAAAAACAGAAATGCTAGATGTTGATAAGAATCCACCCCCATTAATTTGATGCAAACACAAACCATGGCATACTTCTTCCAAAGCCTCCTAAAGAAGTCAATTATTACGGCACCATCGCCGGCGATTACTTGTGATGAAATTGGGGGTCAAAATTGGGGAAATTGTAGCCGGCGGCGCCGCTGGGCCCTGCTTCTCCTCCGCCGCCGCCGCCGTACATGTTGAAGAAGTAGCCCACCATGCTCTCGCTCATGAGATTACTCGGTTGCGCTGGCGCCGGCGGCATGAGGAATCCAGACAGAGGGGGAGTGGCGAAGTACTGGGGAGCAGGGGCGGAAATGTCGGGAACAGGGGCGGCGGCGTTGCGGTGGTGCTTGGGGAGGTGGAGCGTGGGGGGAGCGTTGTGGCCGGAGGAGGAGTCAGTGGCTGCGCCGGCCTCGAGCTCGCGGTAGCGGTGGAGGAAGAGGGTTAGGGGGTCAAGGTAGTCGTCGAAGCCGAGCTTGCGCATGGCCCAGAGGACGTCGTCGGCGGTGACGGTCTTGCGCTGCTCGCGCTGGCACCGCTCGTTGGCCTCGCTGGTGATGAAGCTGATGTACTCCGACACGCACTCCTGGATCATCTCCTTCGCGTCGTCGGAGATCTTTGCGTGCGCCGGCAGCACCCGGCGCATGATACGGATCACGTTCGCGATCGGCATGAACCGGTCCTGCTCCCGCACCGCCGGCGCAGGATGCGGTGCTGGATGCGCTTGTAAGCCGCCACTCATGGCGGCATTATCCCTTTCAGCGGTGGTGGTCCGGGCAGATCCTCCTCCTCCGGCGCCGGACAGAACTGCAGAGTGCAAACAGCACGAAGAAAGGAATTCACATAGCACACCCTATAGTTTTCAACGCTATCATTGAAGTCCCTATTTTATTTTGTAGGTAATTTTAGAAACACCAACTAAGGTTTAGTTAAATCTCAACATACCCGTTAATATTTCTATTTTAGTATTAACAAACTTATTTCAGGGGTTCTTTAAAAATTATCCAAACTTTGTAGTCGTGACGACAATTTAATCCCCTGCATGCACGCGAAAAGACCAAACAAGCGCCGTCGTGTTGCCACGTCCCTAGCACACACGTGTCGACCTCAGGAGAGGTAGTGGACTTGACGCCTCGCGAATCTAAAAAGCACCGTAACGTCAGACGATGCTCACGCGATTGGCGAGCGCCGACAGACGGCCGGATGGCGCGGAGCGATGAATCCGACGCCCCAGATTGAACACAAAATTCATACGCACGCGACAAGAGACGTTTGGTGTCTTCTATATGTATTCATGGCAGTGAAGCCAACTCATTAATATCTCTTTTATAAAAAAAAATTATTAACACAAAAAAAATCTAATTTCTTACAAATTTACACTATTTCACGTATAAAATAATTTTTCATATGAACGAGATAACAAAGAACTATTTTTTTCTAACTTTTTAAAATAATTTAAGTCGTATATTTTCACTGAAAGAGAATAATCTCAATGCAAAGGACAAACAAAATAGATTGTTAGAGATTCAAATAAAAATATCAATATATAAAGGTAAAAAATAGGCAAAAGGATGGGATGAAGAAAGATAGAGATGGAGAGGAGGTAAGAAGGGGTTTTTTAAAGTAGAATTAACTGGAATAATTGATGGTAAAAGAAAGGATTAGATATTTAGAATTCAAATTAAAAAATATAAATATATATAAAGGGACCTTGTAGTGAAGCCTGTTGGTTGCCAAGGAGGCCTGCACCACTTGCCATCTTCCCCCTAAATTTGCCCTCTCCTTGTGAAAAGTGGAAGAGAATGGCATTGGGGAAGTAGAGACATGTATTTATACTAGTTTCTATACGGGGAGAAAGGAGACCTTCCAAGTGGCAAAACCCTAACTGCATCGTGAACAGTGCACTCATTAATTGTATTCTCATTTTGGTTCCTCTACTTTCAATAATTGCTATATATATATATTCAAATTCAATGCCATTATTTTAAAATAATCAATTAATTATAATAAAAGCGAAATGCTTGGGTCGCATAAAGATTAATCAAACAATTACTTTTACAATAAAATGCTTTTATTTCTTTATGTTTATTTATTATGTACACAACTAAATACGACGATATAAATATAAATTAATATTTAAAAAATAACCAATTTTTTTTATTATTTTAAGTGAAAAAGCTATTGGGCCGTCTATCATGGATCCATTTCATCATAACAGATCCTGGCCGGCCCACCCCCATCTTGCTTGCGCAAGCATGCCGCATGGATGGCGTCATGATTCAAATGAGTTAATGGACTGAGGGAAGCCCATTTAAGTGAAGGCCCATTAATAGGGGCCGGCTGCGATTCTGGATGAGTTTCTCAGAAAATAATAATATATGTCGATTCCATAATCAAATATTCATTAACTTAAAAAGGTCACTATTATTATTAATAATAATATAAAAAAATGGAATTTGTTGGGAGACAAGGACATGAAATGTCAAGCCTTGCCCCAACTTTGGGCAACTCATGGTTAGCAACCATGATTCCATTTTAGAAAAAGTACAAATTAAAAATGTTATAAGGACCAAAATAAGGACGACGATGATGAGCATTTTGTGTGATGATGGCGACAATAAGGCAACACAAGGTGGAAGTTCTGGGACCCTGAGGTCATGGTATAGCATCGACATAGCATCAACTTAGTTTTTCTCACATTTAAGGATTGAGTATGTGCTTCAACGAATTAACATGATATTTTTTAAAAAAAAGATGATTGATCTAAGAATTTTGAATTAATAGATCATCCGTTATGAATATTTTTCAATTTGTCTCAATAATAAAAGTAAATTTTTAATAGACTAAATTGATCGTCCTCAAACTTAACCACTTGGAGATGAAATATAATGGTATCAATGGCAGGCAAAAGGTGAAGGAGGGTGAGGCAACATGGGAATTTGGGTCGTACTGCCAAACCCTAACAATGGCAGAAGTGGGTCCATGCATGTCTGAGCAAATCTTACGAGGAGGAGGAAAGTGGACTGTAGCCATGACTGACAGAGCCTGTTTAAGGAATCATCTAGACCATTTTCATTAGTAGTAAGAACCAATGTGACAGAGTTACTACACTTAATTATCATCAACTGTGTACTAAGTTCCAAACCTAGCTAGTGGACCTGCATGACTAATAATTTTAGAGGATAGACTCCATTTTTTCTCATTGTAGCTATAGCAATGGGCCTAGTCTAGTCTAGTCTAACCTAATCCCTTGATTCAACGCAAAGAATTGCATAAATTATGCAGTGGAGCAAGGAAACCAACTAAACACTGTTCCTTTTCAAGTTCTAAACTTGTAATTGTATGAAAATAAAAGCAGTTGTATGTTTTATAAGAAAAGAAGAGAAGAGGAGATAGGGACAAAGAGAAGAGACAAGGATCCATGGAGCTTCTCAGTTTGCTGGTTGCACTCACTTTGTTCATTTTGACTTTGTGGAATGTGAGCACTGAGCTGCTAGCAATTTGTTCGACCACACCAAAACCCCTGGGCCTCATCTTCTGCATCACAATCCAAAGAATTTAAACCTAAAGCTGCATTAGTTTAGATCCACAAAAGTGTTGGCATGAGTTAGTAATTACTTTTTAAGAGTTTTTTTCGGTCTGTGCAATTTGTAAATCCCCCTGAGAACCTTTAGCAAAGTAAGTGCAGCGATAGAAAGAGTAGCACAAAAAGTAGCAATGAACTCCATACTGCTAGTTCATGATCTCGAATGAACTCCATACTGATTGTGCTTATTTGGCTATCAATTAATATACAATTGATAGATTTCTATGATCTATACATTAATGACTACATAGAGCTCTATCTGTGCTTAGCTTCTGATTACAACTCTGTGATGAACAAGGAGTGCAACTCTGTCATAATTAATTGCCTTGAGTTTCATTAATGCTATATGATGCTACAATATTCTTCTGATCTATATATATATATATATATATATTTATATATATGATTTTGTCCAAGCGCTGAGTCGACGAACGCTAGGAACGTGACACGCTCCGCTATCTTCGACTGGTGGTGTATCTCTCCGGCGAACCTGCAAAGAAGCCGAGCCGGGAGGGGTTTCCCGACGACGGTCCTCTGACGCTCAAGTCAGCCAACGAGAGAGGCAGCGTAATGTGGCTACAGTAAAAAGTTGTCCATACCTTCGTCGACGTCTGGGGTCCTTATATAGGACCCCGGGGAGGCGTGGACACGCTTCTCTATGCGTGCACGCTTCCCCAAACATACCTTAATAAGCCTCTGTCAGAAAAGTACCTCTGACGTCATTCCGCAATCGTCCGAGCATATCCCGGATGTGACGGTGGAAGCTTCCGTCGTATAATCCTGTGTACGGCTCGGCCGCCAACTCTGCTGCTTGTCGGCGGCAGGCGTCTCGAGGATGATATTATCCCCTGTCTCCTTTGTCCTCTTGCGTTCCCTGTCTGCTCCAGGGCCGAGCGAGTCGGCCGCTCGGCAGACATATAACTTCTGCATCGATCGTATGCTCAGATGAGACTGCTCTCGCCTATGTTGCCTTGTGCACCGGCCGAACGGACAGCCCGCTCGGCCCTTGAAACCTTCTTACCTTGAGCATCGGAAATCCGACCCCCAGTCGGGTTGTCTTCATTCGGTTCGGGGGACTCACGGCCGGTCGGCCTACATCACCCGGTCAGTCGGTCCGCTTCGTCCGGTCGGCCGGTCTCAGGGTTAAATCTCATGACCTCTGACCTCTACGTATCGTTGATCTTCTGTCAACGAGGATCCCCGTCCTTATCACCGGATATATATATATATATATATATATTGAAATTATATGAATAAAATGGTTAATTGCACCATGAACGTTGTTTCAGTGGCTGTCTGGCTGATGTGAAGAAAGCGCATGAGAAAGAAGCATCCTTATCGGAGAAGAAAACTCGGCGAAGAAAACGGTTTCGTGTTATTCTAGACGTATAAAACCGATATATACTGAAAAAGCAAGAGAGAAAGGGGAATGATCAATGATAACGTAACGCGTACCGGTATATACATGAGAAGAGAGGAGAGAGGAGAGGAGAGGAGAGGAGAGGAGAGGAGCGGGAAGGGCGCGACAAAAGCAGCGAGCGCCTCTTCTCTTCGACATCGTAATTTACCTCTCCAAATCCCTAATTTTAATCGATCAATCAGACGAAGAATGAATCCACGAGGGATCCGCTTCGCCGTCGCCTGCCTTCCCGGCGATCTCCGAATCAACTTTTTTCTCTCGGATGATTAGTTCCGCCGCCGGCTCGGCCGACGACGAGTAGGACGACTTGCAGCTGCCGGCGGCGCCGATGAGTGGTTGCGAAACACCGGCTCCGGAGAATTGTACGGTCGCCCAGCTGGAGGGGGCAGGGTCGGGCAGCATGATTGCCGCCTGCGGCGGCTGCGGGAGGGCGGCGAAGTCGTCGGAGGTGAAGAAGGTTGCTGGGGTCGGGGGTTGGAGGAGTGAGTGGAGGTTGGGAGTGAGTTGATTAGAGTTAGAGTTAGTTGCGGCGGCGGTGACGGTGGCAGAGGCGGGGATTGTTAGGGTTAGAGAAGGGGGAAGAGGAGGAGTATTGCGAATGGGAATGGGGAAGGGGGGAGACGAGTGGGGCTTGTGGGAGAAGGGGCCAAGGAGGAAGGGTGACGCCGCGGCGGCGGTAGCGGAGGAAGAATGGTGGAGGAGTTGGTCGATGCGTGAGCGGAGGAAGGGGGAGGAAGCGGCGGCGGGTACGGCGAAAGGGGCGGCGGGGATGCCGGTAAACTCCTGAACCATGGCGCGGAAGTTGGAGGTGTCCGTCGTGAGCACCGTCGTCGGAGCGCGGCGCGTGGCGCGGGAGCGCTTCCTCGAACTCCGGGGGGCCGGCGCCAGTGCGGGCGGGGGATCTGTCTGCGGCCCCACCGCCGCCGCCGAAGGCTGGCTTCCGGAGGCGGAGGGGAGGAGCGTGGAGGGGAAGGAGGAGGAGGAGTCTAGGTAGAAGAGGGAGGAGTAGTCGAAGAAGTGGGGACCGACGGAGGAAAGAGACGGCGGAGGCGGAAGGGTGACGACGGAGGCGGAGGCGGACGTGTGGAAGAAGGCGGAGAGGGAGTCGACATCATCGCTGCCGCCTCCGCCGCCGCCGGAGGAGGAGTGAAGACTGCTGGTGTTGCCGGAATCCATAGAAAGAGGTGCGCAATCCAATTTCTATCTTGTTTTGGTAATTTATTCAAATTTTAGGTGATTTAAATCGATCTAGAAACGAAAAAGAGACGGCATGGAATAATACTTATTATTATTATTATTATTATTATTATAATAGGAAAAACAAGAGCGGAAGAGAAAAAGTAGAAACTCTTTTTTTCCATTGGGATCAATAAATTCACGGCACAAAATTAAACAAACAATAATAAATAAACAATTAAAGAAATGAGCTAAAGGGATGTAGCTTCCATTACTTTTATTATTTATTTATTCCTCTTTTAGATATAAAAGTAGCTGGGCTCCACACGTATCGCCGCTAAGAATTTCTTTAAAAACACAGAGAAAATAATTGAGAAATGGCTGAACCAAAAGTAAGAATATAATAATCAAATTTTAATAAGAAACTAAGAATTATTTGGAAAATAATCTCTGAATTGGATTACAGAGCATTGAGGAGAATCTTATGCATCTTAATGATCTCATCATGAATATCTAGAACAGTTTGTTTCCCTAGTTTATCATATCATTCGAGATTTCAAGATGGGATTTTTATTTTTTATTTTTTAGCTAATTCTGGATTTTTATTTTCTAACAATTTCTTTTTTATTAAGTATCTTGCGTCGAACTGTCAAGATTGAGGTGACTGAAGAACATAATTTAGTGCGATCGGAATCTTTCTGTGTTATCTTTTTTTTAGCAAAAAAAAATGCGTATGATACAAGGAGTTGAATGGTAGCTAGCTATATTTAATGTAATGGACATCACATCGTGTCTGTGACGTGCCTTACCATCTTTACTGCGTGTTATTTTACCTTTCCCACCTAATTAGAAATCGTGGTGGATCTTTAACTATAACAAATGTAAAACTTTACTAGTTGTTTCGGCTAGTTGAGAAGAGCTCGATTGCTGAGTTCAATGGTAGGTTTGTCGGTTGAACTGCTTTAAGGAGGGCTTAACCGAAATGCTAAGTCGAACAATGTGAATTTGGGTTGGTACGCCGCTGACGTCCTACTCCTCTGCATGGGCGGCGGTGACTGCCGCCGCCTCCTCCTTCAGCTCCTCCTCCTCCTCGTTCAGCGTCTCCAGTTGTGGCGTTTTCCTTTTCTCCACGGTGCTGCATGCGGAGAGTATCACGAGCAGCAGCTTCATCCCTTCGTCGTTGATGCACCAGAGCCCACTAGGCGCCGCCAGCGCCCCTCGTCGCCCCGTCTCAATCATGTCCAAAAGGTCCGCTGTCATCTGCATGCTGGGGAGGGAGGCGCCGACGGTTAGGTCGAGGTGCTTACGCGTGTCGAGGGCGCCAGTGAGCAGCGACCTGGAGAGCAGCTTCACTACCGCCGACGTTCTTACCGCCCGCTGGATTTCTCTTCTCCCGGCGGAGACCGGCGATGCAGGGCCGGTGCTGCTACTGCTTGCATCACTGGTGACAGTAACAGAGGCGAGCTTCTTGACCTCCTCGAAGGCATGCGACCAGACATCACCTGATTCACCTCTCCGCCGAGAAGAAGAGCCTGTATGGGAACATAAACATTTATTTGATCTTGGCGCGCGGAAATGAAGAATTCAAACCCCAACAAAAAAAAACAAAATTGATATTGGCGCGCGCGCGGGGGAAAGTATTTAACAAGATTTGAATCTCACTTTCGAGGCACCGGAAGGCGCAAAACCTGAGCAGCATCTCCTCCAGCGTCCGGCACTCGTCGTCGTACGCACCGCCGCAGGGCAACGCGAGACCGTAGCAGAAGCCCGGCATGGGAAAGACGTACATGCGCGGCGCTACGCGGAGGACGACCGCGTCCCCGGCCAGAGTCCACTGGTGATCCCTGACCATGCAACTGACCAAGCACACCGGGGAGGACGCCACCCGGATCATGCGCACGGAGAGCCGACCGGCGCGGAAGACCTGCCTGCCACCTTCGCTGCCGCCGTCAGCCCCAATCACGATCAGCTTGGCCGCCATCGCAGCTTCGCTTCCGACGGCGAGCAGCTCCGTATCGGTGCCTTTGCGGTACGTCGTCGTCCTCCCTATTCTCACTTTGCTTATTGCTTCTAGTGATGCCATTAACCAGTAAATCGAAGCTCATGCATGCACGTAGAACACAAAGTTCATCAATTAGGAAATGGAATTAGTGAATACTGAATTCCGATCCCTTGCGTATCAGCGCGAGGAAGGCAAGAACAGAGGTTAATTTGTCTAGTAGTAATCGACGTGAGAGTGGTCGTTTATATTCAGGCGGCATTCATCCAGATGGCAAGTGGAGGGAGAGAGGAGGAGGAGGCGAGTACGTGGGTGGAGGCGGAGGACGTGGTGTTGTGCGGTGGCAGCGTTGCATGGCAAGCAGGGACTATGCAGGTAGTAGAGTTGGGAGAGTCAAAAGGGCGCAAAGTTTGTGCGCTCTGAGTTGCATGGGAAATGATGCAGTGGGCTGGACAACGCGTGAAGGAGAGGTGTCTGCCGTCGGCCACCAAGGGGCGGCCAGACCGATAAACGGAGGAGGAGGAGGGATTGGGGCTGTCGTGTTGCTGCTTCACGGCCGGCAGGTGGTGGTGGGAAGGATTGCTTGGCCTTCACCTCTGCTTCTGCTTTTCTCTGAGAGAGGCAGGGTCCTTAATTCATGGGAAAATTTCAAGACAGCCTCTGAAGTTTAATGTTTTCTTCTAAAAATTCTCAGGTTTCTAACATTTTAATTTTATTGTTAGAACATTCTCCCTGGTAGACATTAATAAAATCAAATGATAGTTTTCTCAAATATTGTCCTTAACTTAAATCCAAAACATCAAGATCTCCATTCAGTTTAAGATATTATTTAGATTAATTCAATGTTTGCGAGTCTATATATCTCCTCTAGGAGTATACATAAATTCCTTCTGCAAAGCTCAAAATAAGAAATATCTCAATTGTACTCCTTTGCACAAGTATCTTTTGAATTCTGAGTTTGTTGCCAATGGGAGAGAAGCTTATTACTCATAGTCGTCGTCTTATTCAAACATTTCTTCCAGCTTGTCTAGTTTCTGTCTGTAAAGAGCCAGACTCTGCAATCACAAGTAAGAAGATTTGTGTCACTCGACGTGAAGAGGAACAAAAGGATTAGATATCAGAAATGTCACTGTAATCTTAAGCTATGAATGAATGCCCTGCCCCATTGCGAACAGTTTCGATGCCATGACAAAGAATGAGAAGATCACTGTAGAGGAAGAATTCAAGTTTAAAGAACATCAGACAAATCAAGATCTCATCTATCTTTTAGGTATTGTTCTTGGTTTGCATTTTGGGAGAAAACATCATAAAGGAAGAAAGCCAGATCTATAAACCCATACAATTTCCCTTCTATTGTAGCTCTACCTTGAATTTGGTTTATATAAGTAATCTTATATATCATAATACATCGAACCTCCCAAACTAAACCCTTTTTTTCTTCTTCATTCATAAAGCAGTTGTGTTCTAGGTAGAATATACAGAGAGAACATAGCAACCTAAAAGCCGATAATAATGTATTAATGCAAGGAATAGAACTAAAGGATTCAATTGTGAAAGATTTCATACTCTGCTATAAGCATAAACACCAGCTTCAGAAGGAGCTATTGGGCTGCCTCTCCTAATAAACTTTCCATTCTTTAATATGTAAAGCATTGGAATGCCAGTTGACAGTTCAAGTTTGATGACCTGAACACAAAGTAATAATTTTAACTACAAGCTAAAATCAGTTGAATTCACAAAGCTTCAAATGATGGATAACCCATCTCATCACCTCTTGAGAAGTCAATTTGTCCAGGTACATTATGATGGACCTGAGGGAGTTTCCATGTGCAGCAATCATTACATTCTTCCCAGCCAGGAGTTGAGGAACAATCTATAATGAAATTTCAGAGGTATTAGGGAAGGTAAATGGTTCACCCTGATTATTATGGATGGTAATCTTTTGTGGATATAGAATCAAGAATAAAACATTTAAAGGACTGATAAGAAATTGACAATAAGGAGAGAAAATTATGTTAAACAACCAATTCATTTAAATTGCCTTACTTGATCTCTGAAATAAGTCACAGATCTTTCTGCACACATCTCCAAACTCTCACCATTTGGGGGAGGAACATCATAGCTACGACGCCATTCATGAACCTTCTCTTTTCCAAATAGCTCGGCTGTTTCTTGCTTATTGAGACCTTGTAACTCACCGTACCTAATGAACAATGGGAAAAAGATGAAGTTATTATGCAGAAAATGAACATATCTAAGATAATGGTTAAGAATTGGCCATTACATTCTTTCATTCAGTTGCCAAGCTGTAATGACAGGGATGGACTGCATTTTGGTCTCTTCGCTATATATCTGACTCCATCTCTGGGCCTCTTCAGTCTCTTTGTGTATGATGATTGGCACCTAAGTCAAAAGTGAGAAGATTCTTTTGATTAAAAAAGTTGATTTTGTAAGTAACTTGTTGAAGAAACAGGAGAATCAGAAACCTTTCTACGGCGGTGTTCGGACATCACAAGCATAGCAGTCATTTGGGCACGTATCAGGGATGATGTATAGATCATGTCAATAGGTATGTTCCTTATTCTTTTACCGGCTTCAATTGCCTCCTCCACTCCCTTTTTAGTCAATGGCACATCAACACAACCAGTAAAGAGGTTTTTCTCATTCCACAAAGACTCTCCATGTCTGATCAGAATTAGTGAAGCTTCAGCTGTGAAGCAAGCAAAAGAATAGTTTTCATTCGATGAAGGAACCCTTTCACAACTAAAAAACTCAGCCCTCGAGAATTAGATCAATGAGATATCTCTTCAATCACTATAGTTACAATCTCTATAAAGCAGAAAGATAAGTAAGTTCTTACAAAAAAAAAAAAAAAAGTCTTAACTTGATTTTTTCTGGGAATCAGTAGAATTGCTGTTTGATGGTAGTTCAATTGGATCAGCAATGGAGGATTGCGAGCTCGATGATCGAACCACATGCAAATTCAAGCTCCGAGGGCAGTTGCCCTTTCTTTCAGGGAGAGGCACGTCGAGGCTGAATCCCTTAAGAACCATTCGCAGTGGGAAAGCACCAATTTTATTTGGCGAGCCTGTTGACGAACCCTTGAAACCCTGTGCTTGGATGGAACTGGCAGCATGAAGGCATGCTACTGAAGAAGCCATTCTGATATGTGATATCGAATACAATTAAAATAGAGGAAAATCTTGTCAGTTATATTATCTATCAATTGCTCCGAGGAAGAACTGGAACTAGAACATAATAACCCCAGCGGAGTTTCGAAGAATCAAAGTGCCCAAAAAGAGGAAAAAAAGCACAGAACTCAGAAATTAAACCCTAACATTTTGATCAAGGGCAGTAGCACCTTTAGCATATTAGACAGACCGTCCTTAGGATGTATAAGAATTTCAATGGCTTCATTATGGAACCTAATTGCGATTGCATATAAGATTTATCAGAAATAAGGACCAGATTCTCAGCAGATTGTGATCATCACAAATGGCGTTATATGATTTTTGCCTAAAAATTACTCAAAATAAAATTCAATTTTTTGTTTCCCAAATCAGCGCATCCGGGAACACATTGCAGAAAAAGAGAAGGAGAAGCAAGAATCAAGGCGCCACCTTATTCCGTAACGGAGCGAGATCGGTTCGGACACGCAGAAGGGGCAAGACTGCGCCCCTTTTCAGCGAGCTGGTGCAGCCCCCACCAGCGGCGACGATTTCGATGAAACCGAGGCCGAAAGCGACGGATTTGAGCAGGGTTGATTGTTGAAGCGCGGAAAACAAGGACGAAGAAGGCTGAGGAATCAAAGCTCCTTGTTGGAGAAGGCGATCGAAGATTGGAGGGCAAAATTCGGAAGCTAACAGGAGGAAGAGGAAGGAAATGGTTTGGTGGTGCAAGTTACAGCGGCGTCGCCAAAAAAAGAATCATTAAAAAAAGCAACAAGCTTAGAGATTGGAGCGTAATTTTTTTTTTTTTAAAGTCCAAATTGTATGGCCATTTTGGAGATCTTGAAAAGTAAGAGGTGCAGTTTAGACAAAAGGAAACGTCCAGGGGTGAAGTGACATTTTACAAAAATAAATAAATTAAATTAAAGTTAATCGAAGATGGAATTTTACTTTCTATGTAATACCCCAAAAGTTATAAAATTATCAAAATACCCTTCAAAGGATGACATAGTAAACTGCCAATGTAATTTCATAGTTTACAAAAACTATTTTTTTTTTTTTTTTTGACAAAAACATAGCACGTAAAAGGTAAAGATAAAAGGACCCTTTTGCCCTTCAGGTTGGAGATCAGGGAGTTGGTTACCACGCGCTAGCTAACAAATGAAATGTCAAACATGGAATCTTAGAGTGCGGTCAATGTCAAGTGAGGCCTACAATAGGAGTCATGCGAGCCAGTCATCGCAAAATAATCGAATATTCGATGAGACATGAGGGCAATTTCGTCCTTTTAGTTCTCTCCTCTTACCTCGTTACTTGAGTTAGATTGAAGTTCGATAAGTTGGTGGAATATTTATACGGATGTTTAGGATTTTGGACCAATTTCTAATAGGTAAAAAAATCTCACTCAATATATATAAATGTCCTTTTTTAAATTGTATAGGATCGTCGTACGCCGATATACAGAGAGATTGTTGGCGACATAAAATGTTTAATCTCTTTCGCATATATATAAATTAAATTTTCTCTTTTTAATTACATGCTATAATTATTATAATACTGATTTTAAAAACTAATACCATAATTTAAATACACTAGCTATTACTGCGATGCTAATTTTTCTATAGGACCAAGGATATCGATCAAACTAGATAACAAAAACAACCAATAATCTTTTATATTACATAAATAAAAAAACTAAAAAAATGTTTATGTTAAGAATGTTGAGCTTTTGAATTTGGCAAATAATACGCATAATTGATACTGAAAGTGTAAAATTCAATTTTGTTTCCGGATGCAAAATGAAAAGACAAATATGAAAAATTAATTGTTTGGAAATTAAATATAAAATAAGAGTGTAAAAAACGATTTTAAATATAATAAATAAAAAATAAAAAAATATCCGACCTGCCGGATTCGAACCAGCGACCTAAGGATACCAGCAAACATACTACAGTCCTCCGCTCTACCAACTGAGCTAAGGTCGGTTTGCTTATCTATGGCAAGAAAATATTTATATTATTATTGATAATAAAATTAGAAAACACCCAAATAGATAATAAGTAGCTCCTCTTCCATAAACTACAATCAGATTACTTATTCTATTACATGAACTCAAGTTCAAAACAAGGAAACAAAATGTTGCATACTGAAAACTATCGAAACCTCTAACCCATTTCACATGATAGAGCATGCATTAGGGTTGTCATCACTGAACATGGTGGAGAGTTTATCCTCCGGCCTCACCACTTGGTTGGCCATCGTGATCACCTCTACATTCCTCACATGCCCTGCCGGTGCCTTTTTGTCATAGGTTTGGGGCGTGTAAGGGTAAGCTACCACGTTGTAGGGCACATAAGGCCATATTTCGGCCCTTTTTCCGGTCGACTGGACTCTCTTCACCACCTTGTTCGGCTCGACATACCCGATCACCGTCACCTTGTATTGCTTTCTATTGATGTCCACGGATTGAACCCCTTTAATTAGAAGCCATAAGATCGAGCCAAAATCCGTTAGAGATCAATTGAATAGAGTTTGCAAAATGCTACAATGAAAAGATCTAAGTTTGTTCTTTAAACAACTCCTCATGAGTTAACTACGTTATACTATTGGTTAAACAATGTAAACGAATGGCTCGAGCCCTCTTTTCTAATTGTGCTCGTTTAGAAACTCGATATGAGTTAGCCGCAACTAACTCCGACTCGATCGATCGAACCACACCCAAAAAAGGCAACACAATTCTATGAGAAACACAAGAGGGAGGAGAAGATGAAACCTTTCATACTAGCGAGCGCATTTCGGACTTTGAGTTCACATCCTTCACAATCCATCCTGACCTTGAGCTCCACAGTCTGGAACTGCCTCTTCCTCTTGTGGCTGTAGCCACCCAACAAGCCGGAGAAGTAGTCCACTGCCCCTCCCATGGCCGGAAGTAGCAGGTTAGTGTCGATCGACAGAGGAACAAGCAAGAAATGGTAGAGCCAAAAGCTGAAGCAAGAAAAACTGATCAGCTTGATAGATCAATTAGGCGATGACTAGGAGGAGAGGAAGACCTCTGTGGCTCACCTTCGTCCCTGCAACTGTTCTTATATAGTCCTAGCAAAGGCATATGAAACCAATAGAAAACAAACAAGAAGAGAAAAAAATGTATTGGACACTTTCTCTTAGAAAAGAGGTTCTCATATTCTTTTTTGTTTGTCGGATTGAAGTTTGTACGATGGTCGATAGTAAATCGTAAAGAAAAAAAATTTATAATAATATGAAAATTACAGACACACAAACAAAAAACAAACTTGCCTCTTTTCAATTCTTTTGAGATTATTTTATTTCACTGATAGTTGTTCATGCGCGAGGAATATTTATGAAAACAACTGTATTGAACCAATTAAAATTCCATTTTGTTTCCCACAAATTTATTTCAGTTGCGTGTTCGACACATGTAATACTTGAAAACTTAATTTCTTCATTTACATTTTGCAGAATCTTTTTTCATGTGGAGAATGGAGAACTGCAGTCAAAGGGGAATGCTGATGATGTGATTGGAGGGAGAAAAAGAAAAAACGAGAGAAGAGTTTTATAAAGAGACTGGTCTAAGATTACTTGTTCCAATGCATGATAGATCATGATTAAGTCGCCAGTAGTATCAATTCCTTCTTACATGCATGGGTTCACTGTGTGCAGGTTCTTTGCTTTGTGCTCTTGAGAGTGTGCTCATGATTATCTATCTACCTACACAACCGCAAGATTCTGAAAGCTGAGGCCATGCACAAAGCTCGGTGGCATATTCTTAATCGTAATACAGTTTGGGAGGGGCCCTTAAGAATTTTTTGCTTTGACTCGAAGTTCTCTGATCAGTAATTCCTTCCTTCACAAAAAGACTGCAGAAAGGTCTTTAATTTATTCTTCATATTGCAGATATATACTTCACTCAATCATGCAGACTTAGTCATGAAGGAAGCAGGGAAGGGCAGTTTGCAAAATTTTATTCTTGGTAAAAAAAAAGGTTGGAATCTTAATTATGAGGTCGATAAATGAGGAACTCCATGCATGATGAACAATGAGAAAAAGACAGCAAATCTAACTAAAGGAGGCGGCTTTCACACAGAATTATATTCAGAGCTTTTGTTTTTACTCAACAAGCTGAAACTTACTACAATTCATGTAGGCTTTTACAAGATTATATTGAATATGTATACCTCATCTATATGCTTTGAGAATTTTACTTTAATTCACTGATATAAATTTACATAATTCTAACATATATATCTATTAAAGCTAAGGCACTCTTCACTTCAGATTTTTCACATGGGGCTATAAAAGGGACCTTATACCAAACAACACCAATCATTGATCATATATAGATTTTGTAGCTAGGAGGAATTGAAAAGGTGTTCATATCTAATTGCCATTAAAATATTATATGCTAAGATTGCTTTAATTGCTTCCCTTAGGAAAGTGGATACTTTTAAGCAAAAGAATGGAATTAGTGCATGTGATGGCTCATGAGATAGGAGACAAGGTGGTGGGGAATGGTCATAGAGGTGGCCTAAAGAATGTAATCGACTTTCGTGTGATTTCAAATGAATGATTGGGATCGAATTGAGTCGTATAGGTAAGTGAAAGAATGATTGAATCAAATCTCATCGAATCAAGTGGCTACAAAGGAAGCCTTCGTGAAGAAAACTTGTGAAGGGTTTTTTGGTTTAGTTAGATCTTAGTAGTTTTAGCATAAATGCAATGTTAACTTCTTGTCAAATTAATTTGTTTGGGATCAAAGACCACAAGATTACTACTCGGTAGATCTCATCGCCTCAAATTGGCACTTTTTAAATTTAAATTTGATGCTTTTAGAATATGAAACAACTTCCACTACAATACTTAAGGATCAAATCTTTTATTCCGCTAATAAAATAGTAGAAAAATCCAAAGGGAATCATTTAATGTGGTTTGAATTAAGCTTATGTCCAATGATGCGGTGATAAAGGGGGTCCACCAAGTGCAGGTCAAAGGAAGAAGATAGCAGTCGATGTGGAGGTCAAAGTCAAAGAGGTCAATATCAGAGGACCAACGGACCCACTAAAAGGTAGTCAAGCGGAGCCCTACATTAAGGGTCGACCGGGCATGGGTCTCCCGACCGACAATGGGATGAGCCAAGCGAAGGTATGTGTAGATGATCGGAGCATTATTCCGGTCATGCAAGAACATACTATCGAAACTCGTCATCGTAGGGAAGAGTAGTCGAGCAGAGGAATACTTGACTGAGCAGAGGAATATTCGGCCAAGTAGAGGAGTACTCGGCCGAGCGACTATCCTGCTCGGCCGATCGGTGAGAACACTGACGTGTATTTGAATATACTTTTGGGAGATAGCGTCACCGACAAGTGACATGAATCTACAGGCGAATCATATAACGGACAAATCAGAGAACGTGCCCACAACCAATTAGAGAACGTGTCTATGATCATGTGTCCATGCCCAATTGGAGAACGTATCCACGACCAATAGGAGAACGTGCCCATGCCTCAAAAAGCGCGTACGTCGCTCACCAGGGCATTATATAAAGGGGTCTGTATATCGGCGCGAATAATTCATCTGTCATTTCAGACACATTTATTTTTTTAATTTTTTTTCCAAAACAGTGATGAATCCATGGATTCGTCACCAAATTTGCGACGAATCCTAGGATTTGTCGCAGATTAGGCTATATTTAAAAAATAAAAAAAAATATCTTCGAAATTGATTAATGAATTTGGAGAGCTCAGAATGACATGAAATCAATTCTTATATGTTCATCTAGTTTTCATGATTATATAAATGCCCTCAAACATCAATTTGACACAATATTTTTTTTCAACGCTAAGTCAATTAGATAGATTTTAATCGACTGATGACTTAGTAAAAATACTAAAAAAAAGTTATTGATTCAATGTGTTAGAGTCATTTTGATGTCAAAAATTAATTGTTCTCAATATATTTGATTAAATTAATGTTTGAAGATATTTATATAATCAAGAGAACTAGATGAACACATATGAACTGATTTCATATCATTTCAAGCTCTCTCTAGATTCATCAACCAGTTTTGGAGACATTTATTTTTATTTTTTAAATATTTCCCAATCTGTGAAGAATCTTAGGATTCAGCGCCAATTTGGAAAAAATAATAAAATAAATAAATGTTTCCAAAATCCACAGATGGACTTGGAGAACTAAGAATGACACGAAATCAATTTCTATATGTTCATTTGTTCTTCTAATTATATAAATGCTCTTAAACATCAATTTGACCAAATATATTGAGAGTAATAATTTTTTAAATATGAATGTGTCTAAAAATCTAATTTGTGTTAAAAAAATCACTGATCTTAATATATTGGGTCAAATTGATATTTAAGGGCAATTATATAATCAAGATATTTATACGAATACATATGAACTGATTTCATGTCATTTCAAGTTCTCTAGATCCATGTCCATTTGTCGTTTCAGACACATTTATTTATTTATTTATTTTTCCAAATCGGTGATGAAACCAAATTTGTGACGAATCCTAGGATTAGTCGTAGATTGGGCAATATTTAAAAAATAAAAATAACTATCTATGAAATCGGTTGATGGACCTAGAGAACTCAGAATGATATGAAACTAGTTCTTATATATTCGTCTAGTTCTCTTGATATATAAATGCCCTTAAATATCAATTTGACACAATATATTTTTTCATAACTAAGTCAATTAGATGGACTTTAATTAACTAATGACTTAGTAAAAATACTAAAAAGAGTTATTGATTCAATATGTTAGAGTCATTTTCATGTCAAAAAATTATTGTTTTCAATATATTAGGTCAAATTAATATTTGAGAGTATTATATAATTAAGAGAATTAGACGAATACATAGGAACTTATTTCATGTCATTTCTACATCTCTAGGTCCATCAACTTATTTAGGAGACATTTATTTTTATTTTTTAAATATTGCCCAATTTGCGATGAATCCAGGGATTCATTGCAGACTTGGCCATAAATCCATGGATTCATCGCAAAATTAGAAAAAAATAAAAAAAATAAATGTGTCTGAAACCCGCAGATGGACCTAGAGAGCTTGAATGATATGAAATTGGTTTCTATGTGTTCGTATACATCTCTTAATTATATAAATGCCCATAAACATCAATTTGACCTAGTATATTGAGATCAGTAAATTTTTTAATATGAATTAGATTTTTTTGACACGATCATATTTAAAATATCATTGTTCTCAATATATAATATCAAATATGAATTAGATTTTGCAAACAATTCAGAAAGTACTTTTCAAAATACTTGCCAAAATTTACACTTGAAAAATGTTTTTGAAAAATACTTGGAAAAACTTTCAAAATCACTTTGAAAATATTTGAAAAATGCCTTACAACTTACTTTGTTTAATCCTTGTGAGAAATATTTTACAAAATACTATCAAAACTTTCTTTCAAAACTTACTTTGAAAAAAAAACTCTTATACTTTTTCAAATGTCTGTTTTAACAATAACATGAAAAGTTTTGCAAAATGTTATCTTATACATTTATCTTTGCAAAATATTTTGTTTTTGAAAAATTTAATTTCCAAAATTTTAAAAAAATTTCTTATCCTCCCTCTAATTTGCTTACATTTACTTATGTGCATAATTTTTATAAATGCTAGAGGGGGGAGAGTAAGAGTTAAGTAGGAAAAATGAAAGATTTTAAAAATCTTTTAAATTTGAAAATCTTAATCCTAAAATGATCAAGAGAATAAAATAAAAATTGAAATTACTTAATTTTTCTCTTGTATCATTTTCATACTACTCTTTTTCTCTTGTATCATTTTCATACTACTCTTTTTCTCTTGTATCATTTTCCACGCGGGAAGCCGTGGAAGCTCCAGATCTCGGTATTCTTCACCGAATTCTTCTTCTCTTCCTTGGATCTTCGTACAAGGAGGGTGTTCAGTGGTTTTATTCTTCCAGATCCGTTTTGGTTTTCTCGGATCGGAATTCTCGGGTGTTCTTCTTCATCAGCAGTAAGTTCTCTCCCCAGCTTTCCATTTTGTCAAGCTTCTCAGACAGGATCAGAGGAATTTTAACATGTACACACATCACAGTACATAAAAACAACATATAAAGGCAATAAATATGAAAATAAAATTTCCAACTATTATTGCCTCATCCATCGCTATCCTCCAATATGCCGCCAATGGATCAAGTCGTCGCGTCTATCTTGCTTCCTTCTTTGCTACGCCTCTGGTCCTCAAAATAGCACCACGCATAGCAAGGATACAAGCCGCAACAAAAAGAAATAAAAAAATTATATTTATCGATCCTATATTCCATAAAGAAATTTACATGTAATCTAGATCGAACAAAATGTAAAAATAATATAGCAACCGACCATATTTAATTATTACAATCATGCACAACACAAAACAACCTCGACATGCCCGAGGGTTTAAATCATACATAAATACATAAAGACATAATAGTTGGACCTAGGATGCCTGCAACTACAGAGTTAATCTTTCTTGCACATCCCACTATTATCCTGCCTAAACTTATATATGAGCAGTGCATAATTTAACCGAAAACTAATCACACAAAGCCAGAAAACTTGCTCTAATACCACTTGAAGGCGCTAGAATTCTGTTCTGTTTCAATTTCCCCTGTACAAGTACAAAACTTTTCCTAGCAACCCACATTTTTTGATCAGACATGTGTTTGATCAATCGAGCAAGTACTTGACGGATCAAAACACACATTGATCGAAATACAAGATCGCTAACCTCTTGTGTTGGTATTCAGGATCGATACAAAAAAACTAAACTAATTACACAACAGAATCAAAGAACTAGTTGTACCTTTCCTTTGTAGCTAAAGACCTCTTGATCTTATGCTGTATTCCTCTCCTCTTCTTGGACGTCGTGTGGGCGACGATCTACCAAGATAACAAACACCCTTCCCTTCATTGTTTCCAAACCGCCGACCACCAAGAGAAGCTCTAGGATGGGGCGTCTTCTCCTCTTCTTCTTCTTTTCCAAGCCACCGACCACCAAGGAAAGCAAGAGGCGCCGACCCTAGCAAGGAAGGGGCGTCGGCCCTAGCAAGGAGGTGGATGTGGCGCCAGCCCTAGCAAGGAGATGGAGGTGGCGCCAGCCCTAGCAAGGAGGTGAGGATCCGGCCCTAGCAAGGAGGTGAGGATCTGACCCTAGCAAGAAGAAGAGGAGCCGACCAAAAACAAAAACCAAAAACAAAAATATGGATGGGTGGATGTGAGACTTTATATAGAGGCTACTGTTGGTTGCTACTCAGAATATCGTACTGGTTCCCCTGTACAAAAATTTTGTACAAGTCCTGAACCATTCCTAACAATCTATTGTGTTCTTTAGAAATTAAATTTGGAATCGCAAACAGAACTTAACATTATTGATTCCAAATTCAACTTATCTGTTCTTAGAGGTTTAGACTTGGATCGCAAACGATGCTTAACGTTATTGATCCAAATCCACCCATGTTACAAATTTGATTAAATATTTATTTAAGAGATTGGCTTCCAGGTTAAACATGGCGAGGCATTAGGCCTTCTTGGGTATGGGATCATCCACCACTTCCTAGACAAAGCCTTTCAATGAAATTCAATATTTAATCTTCTTATAGTAACCCTAGGTTTAACCATTAAGAACAATCGAATCACAAGATCGAAAAACAAAAGAAACACAAAATCGAAACATAAATTTGATAGCCTAGAGTCATTAGCCTCTTGTGTTTGGTATTTCAAGATCTAAACAAAAGGATGAACTAGTTATGATGCGGAAACTAATAACTAGTTATACCTTTTGTAGCTTATAGACCTTACGATCTTCTGTCGTATTTCTCTTCTTATCTCGGACGTCGTGTGGGCGACGATCTACCGAGATGAGAATCCACCCAAGCTTCCTTCTTCTCCAAGCAAGTTTCGGCCACCAACAATCTTCAAGAGATGAAGAACTTTCAGCCACCAACCAAGATCCAAGGGAGGCTAAGAAACAAAGTCTCCTATCTCTCCTTCTTCCTCTAACAAGATCCAGCCACCACCATGTTGGGACCGTTGTGCCTGCTAGAGGGGGGGGTGAATAGCGTCTCACCCAAATCGATCGCTTCCTACGTATTTGTTAGTGCACAGCAAAAAATAAAGAATATAACCACAAATACAAATATGAAAGCTAAATACAAAGGAAGAGATGCAAACCGCTAACACGTTCGTTTACGTGGTTCGGAGATAACTTGCTCCTACTTCACGGCGTGTCCGTAAGGCGGACGATCCCTCAATTCGTCGGTGGATTAGTCCCCGGAAAACCTCCGGCTAGCTCAAGCTCCTTGTCGGTGGAGAAACCTCGCCACAAACACTTGAATACAAGTACACCGATCACACGAAGGCTTGGGAGACTCTAATAGGCTTTAACCAAGTCTAGTTTTTCAATCATGCCCAAACACCTCGAGCTCTATTAAATAGAGCTCGAGAGGAAAACACTAAGCTGTTTTCCCGCTACCAGTCGACTGGTGTATGCACCAGTCGACTGGTCCTTTAAGTGAAGCCGACCGTTACCCAACGTTCGACCACCAGTCGACTGCTACAGTATACTAGTTGATTGCTACAGTATACCAGTCGACTGCTACAGTGTCGCTACAGTACTGTTACAGTGTCGCTGCAGTAGATCCTAAAAAAACACATAGAATTTTGCCCTGAGTACAATCACTCAGCACTCGTCCTCGCCTGACCAACCTAGACCTAGCCTTCTAGTCTCCTCCATCAGCCTCGCGTCCCTTGGATGTCTCCCCATCCTTCACGTCTTGCCTTCTGGAGCTTTCTTCGGCCTTGTCCATATTGTCAGGTCTTCCTTTGCCAAGAGGCTCCTCACCTCCGAGACTTCGTCCATTGCCAAGTCACACTTGAACTTACGTTGCCAAGACTACATGCTTGGACTTACACCGCCAAGACTCATTCTTGGATTTTCCTCATTTGCCAAGATCACACTTGGACTTTCCTTGTTGTACCTGTATCCTACACACTCACAATGCATATCAAATACAACAATAAACCTAACTTAAACCTTTGCCCAAACATCAAAACCTAGGGCACCTAAATTGCTCCAACACACCAAGCTCCTTGAGATGAAGATGTCGCCGGCCACACAAGGAAGAAGAATAGGAGAGGAAGAGGAAGAGAGGAATAATAGAAGATATATTGTGAGGTAAGGCACCTCTACCCTCTCTTTTATATTCCTTAGTCTTGGCAAATAAGGAAAGTTTTATAAATAAAACTTCCTTATATTCTTTGTCAATGTTTAAAAAGGAAAATTTAATTAAAAATTTCCTTATAAACCCTTAATGGCCGGCCACCACCATCTCCTCCAAACAAGGAAAGTTTTAAACACAAAATTAAAACTTCCTAATTTGTTTCCGGAAATTTTTAAAATAAAAATTTCTCTTTTAAAATTCCCTTCATGGTTGGTTATAAAAGGAAAGTTTTATAAATTAAAATCTCTCTTTTAAAACATGTGGATGATTACAAAAAGGAAAGTTTTATCAAAAATTAAAATCTTCCTTTAAACTACAAATAAGTAAAGATATCAAGCCTTTTCCTTAATCCTCTATAGAAAGCTATAAAAGGAAAGATTTAATTTTAAAACTCTCTTTTGAAATCATGTCTTCTACATTAGGAAAGATTTAAATTTAAACTCCCCTTTTATTTTATTTTGTCCGGCCACCTAAGCTTGGGTTCAAGCTAGGGCTGGCCACAACTTGATACATCATGCCTTGGTTTGGCCGGCCCTAGCTTGGGCTCCAAGCTAGGCTTGGCTGGCCACCTTAAGGTGGGTAAGAAGTTGGGTATAGGTGGGTATTAGACTTTATAAATAAGAGGTTGTGACAGGGACCGAGAGGAGGAATTGATTTTGGTTTCCCGATGAACTTGAGCTTTCCGTGTTCGCCCCGAACACCCAACTCGAGTTCATCAATAATAACTCATTCCACTAAAGAGTTATTATTGCACTACCGCATCAATCCAATATTACTATATGAGCTCCTTCTTTTCATGAGTGTATTAGTCTCCCTGTGTTTAAGATATTTAATGTCCACTAATTAAATAAGTTACTGACAACTCACTTTAATTAATATCTAGCTCCAAGAGTAGTACCACTCAACCTTATTGTTATGTCGGACTAAGTCCACCTGCAGGGTTTACATGACAATCCTTATGAGCTCCTCTTGGGGGCATCATCAACCTAGATTCCTAGGACACAGTTTCCTTCTATAATCAACAATACACACTATAAATAATATTATTTCCCAACTTATTGGGTCTATTAATTTATCGAACTAAATCACACCCTTTGATAAATTAAAGAAATAAATATTAAGTATATGTGCTTGTTATTATATTAGGATTAAGAGCACACACTTCCATAATAACAGAGGTTTTATTCTTTTATTTAGTCAGTATAAAAAGAAACTACCTCAAATAGTCCTACTCAATACACTCATAGTGTACTAGTGTAATTTTATAGTCAAGATAAACTAATACCAAATTATACTATGACTATTCCAATGGTTTATTCCTATCCATTTTACTCGTAAACTACTGTTTATAATTTATAAGGAAATGATAACATGATCTTCTGTGTGTGACATCACACACCATGTTATCTACAATATAAATTAATTGAACAACTACATTTAGCATATAAATGTAGACATTTGACCAATGTAATTCTTTTATTTCAAAAATAAATGTTTACAAAAAGCTAGGCTTTTAGTATACACTCTAATAGCTACAACAGGGACCTAGAGGAGGAATTGGTTTAGGCCTCCTGATGGGCTTGGGCTTCCTGTGTTCGGCCCGAACACTCAACTCAAGTCCATCAATAATAACTCATACCACTAAAGGGTTATTATTGAACTACCGCACGAATCTCATATTACAATATGGGCTCCTTCTTATCATGAGTGCATTAATCTCCATGTGTTTAAGATATCGTATATCCGTTAATTAAATGAGTTACTGACAACTCAATTAATTAACATCTGATTCCAATAGTAGTACCACTCAACTTTATTATCATGCCGGACTAAGTTCACCTGTAGGGTTTACATGATAATCCTTATGAGCACCTCAAGGGGGCATCATCAGCCTAAATAATTAGGACACAGATTCCTTATATAATCAACAACACACCATATAAACAGTACTATTTCCCAACTCATCAGGCCTATTGATTTAACGAATAAATCTCACTCATTGATAAGTTAAAGAAATAAATACTAAGTATACGTGCTTATTATTATATAGGGATTAAAAGGACGCACAACCATAATAATAGAGGTTCTGTTCTTTTATGTAGTCAGTACAAATCAAACAACCTCAAACGGACCTGCTCAATATACATATAGTATACTAGTGTAATTTTATAGTCAAGACAGACTAATACCAAATTACACTACAACCGTTCCAATGGTTTATCCCAATCCATCTTGGTTGTGAGCTACTATTTATAATTTATAAGGAACCGACAACATGATCTTCTGTGTGGCACCACACACTATATTATCTACAATATAAATTAAATGGACAACTACATTAACATATATATAAATATAAAATGTAAACATTTGACCAAAGTGATTCTCATTTCAAAATATTTCAAAACAGATATTCATACAAAAGCTAGGCTTATAGTATACATCCCAACAAAAGCCACCTTGCATCACCAAGAAAAATTGGACTAGGATCTCTAATTTTCGGCAACCAAGGAGAACAAATAAAGGGGTAAATAGAATAGAATAAATCAAGCTTATAATTCTAGAGACTCATTTGTGATATTTGCCAGAGACTCTATTTGATACATAGATTGATAATTTTTTAACTCTCCCACTAACTTTTAAATCTATTTCATACTATTTCATCTATTTCATACTATTTCATTATTTCTAATAGTATTTTTTAGACCAAGAAAATGAAGAAGAAGCCTACATTTATAAATACTTTCGCACACATATTTATAAAAAAAAAAAGACAAGACTTGGAGTGGAGATGGAGTTAGATCAATTAAGGTTTAGACTAATTAGGATTATATATGTTTCTAAATTATTGTTATTGTAAATTTATTTTAATTTTTCTCATTACAATATAGGATAAATATGATAATCTAGAGCTAGCACAGAGACGTTCATGTGCTAGTGATGATAATGAGGGATCTGAGTCATCCATTGTAATAATTTAGATTTATGGTTAGAGGTGTGTGGGACACAGAAAGGGGGAAGAATATTCGGAACGAGTTCTTTGAGCATAACCCATAGAGTGCGTTTGGTGCAAAATTATCATGAATAACCTTGGTTATGTGATTACTAGGTAATCACTTAACCTTGGTTATACAGAATGAAACATAATCTGATGTTGTTTGGTTCAATTTAGGTGATCAAATAAAATCTTGTTTGCTTAGAGGTTTTAATGTATAACCTAGTATAACATTTTACCGTATTACTCTTGGTTCAATCCTAAGCATGATGATATTGTATGCTTGTCCAAATTAAAAATTGAAAAAATATGATGATATTGTATGGTTGTTTGCACCCTTGATTTAAGTAAAAAAAAATTATATCAATCGTCGGATCAACGATTTGTGATTATATTTATTTTAATTTTTGAAAATTAAAATTTTAAAATATATATAATATTAATAAGAAGAATATTAATAGTGATATGTATAAATAAATAAAATTGGATAATATTTTTTTTAATGATTTTATAGTTTTGTAGATAATTTTAGTAGGCTTTAGATAAAGTCAATTTAGTTTATTCAAATTATAGCTAGGAGTTGACGGATTTAATTTACTAAAATTTTAACTAAAATATCAAAGTTTTTTAAAAAAATCATCGTCTTCCTTCTTCCTCCTGTCATCGCCAACTGCCTGCTGCTCACCACTGCCACCATCCTGCATGAACGACGACGACAATGGCTGCCAGTGCCTATTGCCACCTCCGGTGCCGCTCGCCTCTATACGCCACCATTGTGCGTCGACGAAGCTTCGATGGTAACTTGCGTGCATGAAAGAACACAGCATCGCCCGTGGCTCGCTGCCTACCATTGTCAATTCGACACCACCCTGCTCTTCTAGTTATTGCTCTCTGACGACGCTAGATCGGACAAGGTGGAAGAGGAGTAGCCCTCACTTCTATAGGCGATAATGATGAGGCTATCGCACCCTCGGTGGAACAGGAGAGTCTGGCATCGCCTCGCTCATCGGCCTGGGTGAAGTAGCTTTCATCGATAGGCAAGAAGGAGATCACTCATACTCCCTTCTTTATAGCCCTCCCTCATACTCAATGTCGATCACGGCTTGGTTGTGGTGTTGTCGCCGCTCGCTTCACCTCGGCTTGTTGTTCGCCGCTCACCCTGTTGCTCACCATTGCTCACAATTGCCCCACCGCCTCCGCTTGCTGATGCTCACATCATGAGTCGTTGGAGAACAACTTGTGAGTCTTCGACGTCAAAAAAATTAAAGCATAATTTTAACAAAAAAATTTCATTAACCCCGAGAATCACAAGGAACTTTAGGTTGCGGATGCAATCAAATTTTGGGGTTATAACTGATTTGATGACGTTTTGCTTATGTGGCAATAAAACTGTATTACTCGAGAATTGATCATAACATAAACTAAATGATGTGGTGATAATGAGGGGGCCACCCCCATGGCCACGGTGGAGGTCAAAGTCAAGGCGGTCAGCTCGTAGATGGCATCGTCCGATCGGGGCGAAGCATGCCTCGACCGGGGAGAAGGCTCCGACCCACCGTCGCCTTCGCTATGAAGAGAAGTCAAACAACTGACGCTCAGGGGAGACGACGTGCAAAAGCCGAGCCAACCGACTACCCCGCTCGGCCAGATAGCAGAGCTTGATGTGGGTAGAGTTCAACTTTAGTCGAGCGGCTACCCCGCTCAGCCTGGCAATAGGGCTCGACAGTGATTTAGTGAACCTTCAGTTAAGCAGACACACACACGGAGGAATAGCAAGGCTCTGGCCGACCGGACGAGGCACCAGAGCGGCGGAATTCTGACCGAGCGGCTAACTCGCTCGGCCTAGCAGCACACCTTCTCTCTGATAACCATCGACATCCTTTTGGGAGTTGGTGTCGTCGACACCAAGAATGGACTGCCAGAAGATCGTGCGGCAGAATCTTCGACTGTCACTTCAGAGATATGCTCGACCCGTTAAGGTATTGTGTCAGGGACACTTTACTGACAAGTCTTTTCACGGAAAGTTTTGAGAAGCTTGCTCGCCTTGGGAAGCATGCACGCGCGCTATCGGAGCTCTATATAAAGAGGGTCTAAGCATCGACGGACGTATGCGATATTCACTGTTTGTGCTACAGTCTTCTTGTTGCTCCGCCTTATTCCTCATCGTCGGTGACTGACTTGAGCGTCGGAGAGCCAACGTCAGGGACCCCTTCCCCTGGCTCTGCGCTGACGTAGTTTGTGTTGCAAGTCCGAGCGGAGTCCACAGGAGGTTAGCGTGAGCGCCACATCCTCAGCTTTCTATCTCTTCAACTTTCAAACATTGTGGCAACACCTCATGCGCTAACCACTAGACCCATCCGAGGGGACCTTCAACTTTCAAACATGATCATATTTGGCGTCGTCTGTGGGAACGTCACCTGCATCCGAGCTAAAAAGATGGAGGGCGTTGGATGACTCACCACCGTGGCGCTCACCCAAGAAGAGCTCAAGATGCTCGTTCAAGCCCGAGCGACAAAGATGATCAAGTAGCAGCAACAATAGTCGTTAGTCGATTAGCTAGCGTCGCAGCCTACAACATCGGTTGCCGGTAGATGAGCTGGGCAGGAAGACCGAGCGGAGCAAATCTCCGTATGGGGGTAAAATAAAAGGTCGACCGGCACACAAGGGAAAGTGTCGCCCGCGCCGATCCGCTTCCATCGCGCCTTATTCCAAACCCCCTCAGAAATAACCCATGCGAATCAAGAGCGGGGATCTTCGGATGATGCTCCTGTTTGAGATGTATGAAAGGGCAAGGCGCCCCGAAGCAACGCGCCGCCCGAACGGATCAACCGGTAGTTCTCCGAGGAGATCTTACAAGACCCTCTGCCCAGACACTATACCTCGCTGGCGATTGGGACATACAACGGATCGACCGATCCGGATGATCATTTGGATTGGTTCGATAATGAAGCTACGCTGCACCAGTATACAGACGGATTGAAGTGTCGAGTCTTTCTCACTACCCTCTCCGGATCGGTGCAGCGTTGGTTCAGAAGATTGTCGGACAGATCTATAAGCAGCTTCAAGGATTTCCGAGCTACCTTCTTACATCACTTCGCCGACAGCCGACGCTATCAAAAGACGAGTGTCAGCCTCTTCTCCCTGAAGCAAGGATTGAAAGAAATGCTCCGAGCGTACATACAACATTTCAATCAGGTAGCCATGGACAACCCCTCAGTCTCATCAAAGACGATGATGAACGCTTTCACTCAGGGGTTCGTCGAGGGAGACTTCTTCCGATCGCTCATCAGGAAGTCGCCCAGGGACTTTGGCCACATGCTCAAGAAGTCCAACAAGTATATAAACGTGGAGGAAGCTCATGCGACCAGAAGGAAAGAGGCGTCAACCGAACCCTCAGCACCGACCATCAAACAACCTTCAGCCACCCAAGGGGCTGAGGGCCGAAGGACCGTAACCACACCAGGAGACCAGGGCACATGCCGCACCGCATGTGGCGTCTGGTTGACCGAAGGAGTCAAAGGGAAAAATATGGATGTCGATGTTTTGTTCTTTCCATCAGTCAACGACCCACAACATGCGTGACTGCCGCGGTCTAACACCAATCATCAGCCCGACCAGCTTTGTGCGGATACTGTCGCTAATCTCCTTCTCCCGATCAACGACAGAGACATCGATTTGCTGAGCGGAGAGAGGACGACAGAAGGGCGCCCGAGCGACATCACCAACATCAGCAAAGGGATGACTCTGATCCCTCCCGAGTCCCAGCTGAGTGAAGCAAAGAAGAAGTAACGCATCTTGAGGAGAAATAGACATGATCGTCGGGGGGCCGACCAACGGCGACTCCAACAGAGACAGGAAGTCTTACGTGGAAATCCATGCGGTAGGATGCAGTAAGGAGAAGGTTAAAGGGCCACAAATCAGCTTCAGCCCCAGCAACTTGGAGGGAGTGGAGATCCCTCACGATGACGCGCTGATCATCCGAGCGGTAATTGCTAAGTACACTATTCACCGAACTTTTGTTGATACAGGGAGTTCGGTGAACATCATCTTTAAGAAGGCGTTCGATCAATTGCAAATTGATCGAAATGAGTTATTGCCCGTGATGACCCCGCTGTACGATTTCACGGGTAACAAAGTACTGCCGCTCGGACAGGCTCGACTGGCCATCTCGCTCAGGGAAGAACCATTCAGGAGAACTAGAACCACGAACTTCATCATGGTGGATGCACCATCGGCCTACAATGTCATTTGGGTCGACCGACCCTTAACGAGTTCTGGGCGGTAGTATCTACTTACTGCCAAAAAATTAAGTTCCCGGTAAACGCCCGGGTGGGCGAGGTTAGAGGCGATCAACTGGCCACTCGGCGATGCTACGTCAAGATGGTCAAGTCCAAGGTAAGGAGCGCTCAGAAGAATCCGTGCTTGGAGGTGAACGCAATCACGGAAAATCCTCCTACGTTGGCATATGAAGAAAAGGAGGAGGTTCAGATCCACCCAAATTGAGCGGAAACAACCACCTTCATTGTCGCCGACCTGGAAGTGGAGAAGAAGGCAGAGTTGGTTGCCTGCCTTAAACAAAATCACGATGTGTTCGCCTGGTCGACACACGAGCTTCCCGGTATCTCCCTGAGCGTGGCTCAGCATGAACTTCATGTCCGACTGGACGCTCGGCCGGTGAAGCAAAGAAAGAGGGACTTCAGCACGGAGCAAAATGTGATCATTCGGGCGGAGATAGAGAAGCTGCTGGAGGTCGGCCATATTAAGGAAGTTCAATTCCTGAGCTAGCTAACCAATGTCGTATTAGTCTCCAAGCCAGGCAATAAATTACAGTCTGCATCGACTTCCGCGATTTGAACAAGGCTTGCCTAAAGGACTTACTGCTACAACATCATGTCGTTCAGACTCAAGAACGTCGAAGCCACTTACCAGAGGTTGATGAACAAGGTATTGGAACCCCAAGGTTGTTTTGGTGTGATCAACAAGTTAAGTTAGGTTCTATGTTGTTTTAACCTTGTGTCTAAGTGTGCAGGAGCTTAGGAGCACAGGTACTCGAGCGGAAGACATAGCTAGCCAGAAGGATGGCACGCGGTGCGTCCGAGGGATGAGGTGCTGCGGAAGAGTACCCTGGTGGACGAGAAGGAAGCGTGCGGTGGATCCGAGGGACGAAAGCCGGAGCGGAAGATTGCTCGGGGAGCAAGAGACGCAGCCAGCGAGAAGGTCGGCACGGGGTGCGACCAAGGGACCAAGACTGCGAATGAGTACGCTGGTGGACGAGAAGGAAACACGCGGCGATTCCGAGGGACGAGAAGCCGGAGCAGAAGGCTGCTCGAGAAGACCGAAACTTGGGTTCGGGCGAGCCCTTTTCCGGATGGTAGAGATCACCCAAGCGAGCAGATCCGAAGGAGAAGAACCGAACTGAGGCGGGACTGAACCAGAGAAGAGGTCGCGGACGAAAAAGTCAACAGATGTTGACTTTGGGCTCCGGGGCGCCCGGACCAGTATTGTTGACCAGAACGCGTCCAATGCATTCTGAACGTTGGGGGATAAAGTTTTATCCCCCCCCCAAGGCGCCCGGAACCCTTCCAAGCGCCTCGACCAAGGCTATAAATATAGCCTTGGTCCAGAAGCTTTTCAACGAACTCTGAATTGTAATTCCAACGCTTGTAAGCTTTAGTCTAGAGTTGAGCTTCTGTTTTCTGTACTTCAACGTTGTACGAGGCTTCTCCGCCAAAAGGAGTTTTTAAGTGAGCTTAATCTTCCTTGGATTAAGAACCACATTGGTTGTAACCAAGTAAACCTTTTGTGTCTCGTCTTTTTAATGCTTTATTTATTTGCTCTGCTTTATTTATGCAAGTGTTAGCTTAAAGAGTTCGAGAATGGTTGTTTTGTTTTTTATTTTACAGGACTATCCAACAACCCCCTTCTAGCCGGCCCCAACGGTTCTACAAGTGGTATCAGAGCAGAGATGCCTCAGAAGGACTAACCGCCGTCTGAAGTAACAAAACGATGGCCGAAGCTAGCGACTACCCACCAGCATTCACTACAACAAAAACCCTCATAGACATCGGTTTTCCACCGATGTCTATTACATTTTTTACCGATGTCTATGAAGGCGATATAAAAGGTCTGTCATTTTAGACATCGGGTTAAAACCGGTGTAGTATCACTTAACGACATCGGGTGTAAAACCAATATAATATTATATGTTAATAACACCAGTTTTGGCAGCGGTATACGACCGATGTAATATTAGTTAATGACACCGATTTTGCAGCGGTGGAAAACCGATGTAATATCAGTATTGTTTAACGACACAAATTCGATTTTCGAAATAGTAAAAACCCAATATTATCACAAAGCAAATCATAAAATTAAGTTAATATTATTAATTCACTAAGAAAATCACAAATAAAAATGCACCGATGTATCTAAACACACCAAGTCAATATTCATATAACCAACACAAATATTCTTCTTACAACATAAAAAGATAATAGATATTGTGCACATCTAGTCAGTATCCACAAATTACACATAACTATTCTTCTTACAACATCAAAAGGTAATAAATAGTACACAAATATTCTTCTTACTGGTGCCAACGTTATCCTTCTTGCTCTGTGCGGAGATTTAACTAAATCTTCCCCAGAATTTTTATTTGTTAATAGACAATTCTCTTTATCTATTACTGGATGGGCACCTCTGCTTGTTTGATGTCCTGAGGGTGACAATTAATTGGCGATTCTTTGTAAAGGAGGCCTCCATCTTAAAGGAGCCACTGGAGGCTTTGGGAACTTTGCAACATCCTTCTTGGTTGTTCTCTCACCATTTAATTGATTCTCCGGTTCTCTTACCTAAATAGAATAAAATAGTCAATATGGATATAAAGCAGTTTGTTGCTTACATAAGGGAAATTAAAGATGCTGTAAATTCTATTCAAATAGAGATTGAAAATGAGATAAGTAACCTTTTGTTGGTAATTTTTACTTGTTTGCTCAGCTTCTTTGATATGCACATTTGAAAGAATCTGTTATAAGGCAACTGATTTGAAAGAAGCTAAATATAGTGATACATGGTGTATAGTAGATTATTATAATTTTTCTTAGAATATATAAAATAATTTATTCATACTATCTTCATTTGGTTCAATTACTATCAATTGGATCACCTTCTTGAAACCATTCAAGTTCCTCATAAGCTAGACTAATAAAAGTATGTGAGCAATTTGGTCACTACAACTTTGTTATGACTAACTTTACTTTTTTGCACTGGGTTGACTAACTTTACTTATCTTGCAATATTTTGAAAACATTTTCCTGAGATGCGTATTTCAGCTGCATCAATTGCAAGCTTTCATTCAACATTTTTCACTCTGAAGGAAATTGCAAGCTGCATCAATTTGGTCACTACAACTTTTTCACTCTGAATTGAACTATGACTTAGCATAAACACTGTGCATCATGTAAATTAAGGCTGAGATCATGTCATTCAGCTACCAGACCATTCCTCAGGCTAGTAATGGCTTTCCCTATTTGGGATTTGAGGTCCAAATCCGCAAAGAATGCTTACAAGTTATATCTACTATTCTATTAATCAAAAAATAAAAGGGAAGAAGGAGAATGTTTTAGGTGATGTGAACAAAGAGAATCATTTTCCTAAACCAAAAGGCTCCATTCTGATTTAATATAGTTTGCACCATTAAATTAATATGTTAAACGTGCATGCAGTGATTGGCAAGCCCTTATCTGTCATCTCATCTGCTAGTCTGCACATTGCTTTCAATTCCTTAGCCTCTGAAAATACTTTCATTATAAGATTATAGCTATTGGAATTGTGCTTATGGCCTGGCTGCTGACCTGACCAAACAAAGAACTTATAAGCCAACTTTGCACACCGCAAACTGTTGGCATTGTTAAGCATCACGAGAATACGGAGAAGGACTTCTCTGATCAAAGAATTGGATACTTTCAGTTGCAGCTGATCTAGGGCTGATGGGACACTGAAGCCCGGTCCATCTTGTTGTAGTATTTCAAATACTCTATCAGCTTCATGTTTTATCTCCTCCACGGATTTCTTCCGGCGATTGGAATGAGCATACTGATGACTCTGACCATCATCATTGTCATCATCTTCCTTGAGTGTGCCACCGGGTGAGAAATCAATAAAGGTCTCTTCAGGAAGGCGCACAAAATCCTGTATATCTTCATTATCTACTCCCAAACCCACTTTTTCAAACTTATTTTCCTAGGAATACAATTTTGCTTCGGCATCCCCCGAGGAGGAACCTTGTTCATCTCCACAAACCCCATCACGATGCCCAAATGGAATTTTTCATCGCCGATGTTTAAAAGTTCTTCCTTTTATCTCAGTCCACGGTTACAATACCCCCTTGAATGCCACGCACAAGGATAGGAACCCGGAAAGATCGTTCCTGATCTCCAAGCAAAATAAAGCATGGATCTCATGGCAAAACCTGGTGAAACTCATGTTTCCGCGGATTTGTAATCACCAGAGGTTTGATACAAGAATAGTGAATCCGATAACACAAACTCAGAACGCTTGGCGAGCCAGCCCAACAAGATGCAGATATCCATAAACCAAGCAAACAGAGAAAAGGAACTTTTTGACTTACTACTTGAGGTCAGACGAGAACGATCCTAGGGTTTCCGAAGAGCGGGGGAGATCAGATTGAAGAGCGCAGCTACAGTCAATATTTCTTGAGCGGAAGGGATGTCGTATATAAACTTGGGAGTTAGGGTTTCAAGAACAGCAAGTTACTGGTCTCTTCCAAACGAACTAAAACCAATCCCACTCATTCAAACACAGTAACTTTAAGCAAGAATTTGAAAATAAAAATAGCAGATCCAAAATCGTAGGTCCTTGGATCTCGACGGAAAACGCAAGAGAGGTACATTGCAGCGAAGAAATTGCCTAGATCCCGGGTTGAGGAAGGAAGTTTACCTCATCAACAGGAAGATCCGACAACGACTGGATCTCGGGAACTCTCAGATATGTCTCCGCAGAGAGTTTGGAGAGAAGAAGAGGGAGGTGAGGCTGAATGAAGAGTAAAGTGTTGGAGGGAAGAGTGAAGTGTATACGGTGGACACGGCGCTCTAGGTTTAGGTTTGGAAGGAAGAGTGAAGTGTTGCAAATTTTGGTTAAGTATTGGTGGAAAAATTAAATTATTTTATTTTGGTTCATTAACACCGGGTTTTAAAAATCGCGATTAAAATCGGTGTCTATTAACGAAAAAATGCGCTCATAGACATCGCCTAAAAAACCGATGTCTATGAGCGAAAATCTCAGCTCATAGACACCAGTTTTTGAAAAAACCGGTGTAAAATATTCAAAGACATCGGTTTTTGCTTAAAACCGTTGTTGTTCCACCGATGTTTATGAGGATTTTTCTTGTAGTGATTCGAGGGGGAGTTTTCCGTCTGGAAACAAAAAAATGGAGGTATATCTAAACTCAGGTATTGGTATTTTTCTAATAATAAAATCTGGTTACGAGGAACCGAAGAATGAGAATGGTGAAGAACTCGATTTACGCCTCTGGAACAAGAAGCAACGTGACGAGTCAATGGCAAACGGTCGGGCAACATTTCACATTCTAAGCGCAATACCAACTAAAGATTTTGACAGAGTCGGAGAGTATAAAAGCACAATAAAACTTTGAGAAAAGTTCTTAAAACTCTACGAAAAACAAGTCAAAATTGAATCCAACACCGATTCAACGCCAGAACAGTCCGAGAATGAGGAAAATGCCGAGATAGTCGATCTCCATCCCGAGGACACAGAAAGCTCATCCCAGGTGAGCATCAATGAAGGGGGAGATATATTGGAAGAAAGCAACTCAACAGGGGGAGAACCAACGGCCGACGAGGTAAGTAAGGTATGGCCTCTACCCTCTGAACAACTGGTTCAATTAATCAAATTACCTGAAGATTTTTGCGAATAAAAAATTGAATCATCAAAAGAATTTTTAGAATTACAAAATGCTTTGACGAAAGATTCTTGCGAATCACAAAGTATTTTTTCGAAAACTTTTTCTAGATCTAAAATTTTTTCCGAATTACAAATTATCTTATCGAAAGAGTTTTTCGAACCTCAAAATGTTTTGACGAAAGGATCTTGCAAATTACGAAATCTTTTTTCGAACAAAGCTTGCAAATTAGAGATAATATCAAAAGAGTTTTTCGGAGTAGAAAATTTATTATCCACAGATTTTTGTAAATTAAAATTTATGTTGTCAAAATACTTTTGCAAATTATAAAAAATTTTGTCGAACGAAGTTTGCAAATTAGAAGTATTGGCGAAAAATTTTATTAAGTTAGAATTTATACTATCAAAATATTTTTGCAAATTAGGAATTCAAAATACAATAGAAAATGACATGTTACAAATTTCTACATGTTCAAATTTTCTTGCTTCAAAATTAAGAAATTATAATAAATTAAAATAGGAATTTAAAACTTTCTGATAAAAGCATTAGAATAAAGTAAATAAATAAATGCATAGAATTTTTTTTTAATATTATCAATTTTCTTAAACTTTCTTGCATAAAATTTCAGGCTTAGAAAGATTTTTATGGCGAAAACTAAGAAATTTTTCAAAAGTTATTTTTTAATTTTTCCTTGACTTGGAAATATTTTCCTTGAAAATCATTGAAATTAACCTTTAGATCTTGCTTTGAACCCCATTTTTTTTTATCAAAGGGGGAGAAGGAAAGTATAAGTTTAGGGGAGGTAGAAATTGAAAATTAGAATTTTTTGAAATTTAATTTTTTTTCTATCATGTTGCATGTTATTGCAATAGAAATTATTTCATTTTCATATCTATTTTTTTCCCTAGCTTAACTTAGGTTGATCACATCAAAAAGGGGGAGATTGTTGGAACCCCAAGGTTGTTTTGGTGTGATCAACAAGTTAAGTTAGGTCCTGTGTTGTTTTAACCTTGTGTCTAAGTGTGCAGGAGCTTAGGAGCACAGGTACTCGAGCGGAAGACGTAGCTAGCGAGAAGGACGACACGCGGTGCGTCCGAGGGACGAGGTGCTGCGGAAGAGTACCCCGGTGGACGAGAAGGAAGCGTGCGGTGGATCCGAGGGACGAAAGCCGGAGCGGAAGATTGCTCAGGGAGCAAGAGACGCAGCTAGCGAAAAGGTCGGCACGGGGTGCGACCGAGGGACGAAGACTGCGGATGAGTACGCTAGTGAACGAGAAGGAAACGCGCGGCGATTCCGAGGGACGAGAAGCCGAAGCGGAAGGCTGCTCGAGAAGATCGGAACTTGGGTTCGGGTGAGCCCTTTTCCGGATGACAGAGATCACCCAAGTGAGCGGATCCGGATGAGAAGAACCGGACCGAGGCGGGACTGAACCAGAGAAGAGATCCCAGACGAAAAAGTCAACAGATGTTGACTTTGGGCTCCGGGGCACCCGGAACCCCTCCGGGCACCCGAACCAGTATTGTTGACCATAACGCGTCCAATGCGTTTTGAACGTTGGGGGATAAAGTTTTATCCCCCTAGGGCGCCCGGAACCCTTCCAGGCTCCCCGACCAAGGCTATAAATATAGCCTTGGTTCAGAAGCTTTTCAACTAACTCTGAAGTGTAATTCCAACGCTTGTAAGATTTAGTCTAGAGTTGAGCTTCTGTTTTCTGCACTTCAACGTTGTACGAGGCTTCTCCGCCAGAAGGAGTTTTTAAGTGAGCTTAATCTTCCTTGGATTAACAACCACATCGGTTGTAACCAAGTAAACCTTTTGTGTCTCATCTTTTTAATGCTTTATTTATTTTCTCTACTTTATTTATGCAAGTGTTAGCTTAAAGAGTTCGAGAAGGGTTGTTTTATTTTTTATTTTACAGGACTATCCAACAACCCCCTTCTAGCCGGCCCCAACGGTCCTACACAAGGTGTTCCGACGGCAGATCAGTGGTAATATGGAGGTATACGTCGACGACATATTATTAAATCCCTCCGAGTTGTTGACCTATGCACAGATATCAATGAGATCTGTCGAACGCTGAGGACCTATGGAATAAAGCTGAACTCGAACAAGTGCATGTTCAGCGTGAAGAGTGGCCACTTCCTGGGCTTCATCGCCACCGAGCACGACATTAAAGCCAATCCGAGCAAGGTCAAAGTTTTGCAAGACATGTCGCCACCTCGAAATTTGAAGGAAGCTCAATGGTTGGCCGGTCGGATCACGGTGCTGTCCAGATTCATATCCAAGTCATCCGACCAGAGCCTGCCATTCTTCAAGGTGCTTCATTGAGCCATAAAATTCCAGTGGGACATCGAGTGCGATCAGTCATTGGAAGAGCTAGACTTGGTGGACGAAACGTGGGTGAAAGCAGCCGTTCGGCTCATGGTGTACCGACAACGGATGAAACAGAATTACAATCGGAGGGTGATCCTGAGGTCCTTCTAGGTCGATAATCTCGTCTGGAAGAAAGTAAATCTGGTCGGCGACATCACCAAGCTCGAGGTCCCATGGGCACGGGGCCTTTCAATATCGTGTAGAAGCTTCGTTCGGGCGCCTACTACCTAGAAGATGAAGAGGGAAGACGGCTTGAGAGGCCATGGAGCGCGAATCATCTCCAACCCTATAGGATCGGATGAGAGGTGCGCGAATGAATACTATGTATTTTTGTATATCTCCCGAACGTAGGGAAAGATATGAATAAAAAACGAAGGCTTCTTGAAATGTGTCTCCCTAAACAGTCGAGCAACGACCTTAAATTCGGGTTTACGTCAATGGTCGAGCAGCGACCTTAAATACTTGTCTCCATCAACGGTCGAGCGGTAACCTTAAACCCATGTTTACGTCAACGGTCGAGCGGTGACCTTAAACGCTTGTCTCCATCAGCGGTCGAGCGGCCGCCTTAAAACGAGAGTCATAATAGACGGTCGAGCGGCAACCTTAAACCCGGGTCTACATTACCGGTCGGGCGGCAACCTTAAACACTTGTCTCCATCAATAGTCGAGCGACGACCTTAAACTCTTTTCTCCACCAACAGTCGAGCGGCGACCTTAAACTCTTGTCTCCACCAACAGTCGAGCGGCGATCTTAAACTTTTGTCTCCACCAACGGTCGAGCGGCGACCTTAAACTCTTGTCTCCATCAATGGTCGAGCGGCGACCTTAAACTCTTGTCTCCATCGGTGGTCGAGCGGTGACCTTAAAACATGAGTCGTAATAAACAGTCGACCGGTGACCTTAAAATCCGATTTACATCACCGGTCAAAGCGACGACCTTAAACGCTTGTCTCCATCAACGGTCGAGTAGTGACCATAAACACTTGTCTCCATCAACGGTCGAGCGGCAACCTTAAACGCTTGTCTCCATCAACGGTCAAGCGACGACCTTAAACGCTTGTCTCCATCAACAGTCGAGCGGCGATCTTAAACACTTGTCTCCATCAACGATCGAGTGACGACCTTAAACTCTTGTCTCCATCAACGGTCAAGCGGCTACCTTAAACCCGAGTCTACATCAACGGTTAAATGGTGACCTTAAACCCAGTGTTCGCCTAATCTTCCTCAACGATCGAGCGGTGAGCTTAAACACTTGGCTCAGTGTGAGGGCAAGCATTGATCAATAGCCGACTGTGAATCCGGGTTACTCAAAAGCTCAAAGTCTTCAAACTATAGTGACCGTTCGGCACTATTCTTTAAAATGCTCCTACAGTCGATCGAAAGTTTGTAGAATCATAATGGAACTCTAAATACAAAAGGATCGGTCGGCTGTATAGACTCATCATGGACGATCGGAGTGGCGAGGCCACGAGTTCTTATAATGCTCAAAAGAGTTGAAAAACATAGAAGGAGATAAAGCTTGTCCGAATGGACAAGAATTCATTAAGACTTCAAAATTTTACAAGAAACTTCAAAAATTCTACAAGAGCTCTCGATCTCACTCAAGGTAGTCCAGGACATCATCAGGTAGTGATGAGATAAGCTTGTCTCGGCTTATGAAATTACTGGTCAGAGCGACCGACAGGTAGCCTCCCTCGCAGAGCTAGTCGATCGTCGCATCGATGGCTAGATCGAAAAGGCGTAGAGCCCGATCGACGACCTTCTCGTTGAAAGCATCCGAGCGAAGGTAATTCTTCTTCATAGCCTCGAAACGGCTAGGCTCGACTTCTTGGTAGGTCTTCAAGGCAGCTCGCGAGGCCTCCAGCTCAGCATTGGAGGTGGCCAGCTCATTGTTTTTGGTTGCGAGTTGGCCGCGAAGAGCAACCTCTTCAGCCGACCGGTTGTTCCGCTTGACAACCAAAAAATTTTCAGCTTCCTTGAGTTTTGGGGCAAGGGCCCAGGCCTCCTTATTCTTCAGTTTGAGGTCTTCGATAGCCCGGTTCTTCCTTGCATTGGCCGACTCAATTTTATTATCAAAGGTGGCGACCTGCTTATTGAATAGAGCCAGAAGAGTGGCCAGCCACGAACTCTTTTCCCGTTCAACCTCGAGCAGTTTGTTTCTCTTCACCAAATCAGCTCACAGTTTGGCCACCTCGGCGTGCGTCTACTCTTGAGTGGCGGAAGATTGGCCGCTCGACGCCTTCAACTTTTTCATTTCCTCCTCTAAAAACGCGAGCCTTCGGCACATGCCCAAGCTCTCCATCCAGTAGTGCAAGCGACAAAGAGAATATAAGCGCCAAACGAAAATGGTTTAAAAAGAACATTAACACTTACCCCAGTAGACATCTGGGTATGGTTGTCCGTGAGCGCCCCTGGAGGCATCATCGCTGCACGAGCCCGGGTATCGGCCCATATTTGGGCGAGCGACCCTTGGATGATAATTTGGTGCTTTAGAGCTCGGGACTCAGCATTGGATTCATGCCACTCCTCGGTCGGCAAGTGCAGAATCATCGTAACGTGGCGTTGGCTGCTCCGGGCTGATTGTGCAGAAGTCACCCCCCAGACGGTCGCGATGTAGATGCCGATCGGATGCCAGACTTCTTGGCCTTAGATTTTGGCAGAAGGAAGGCCACTGGCAGCGCGCAACTATTCCCTGAGGCAGACCGGACAGGGAGGGGGTCCAATCTGACGACTCTGTAGTGGTGGACACTTGGACAGGAGCGATGGTCGACATCTTGACCCATTCGGTGGAGCGCACCCCCGAAGTGGCGGAGCCCGATGAAGGCTCTGCCCAGCGCCTCTTGCACCTGATCAGTGGCTCAGCTGAGGAGGTTGAGCCCGAAGCCCCCTCAACTTCGACGACCGACTGTCGTTCAGAAGGAGGTTGGTGTTGGATCGCGGCGGCCGGCTAAAAGGGGGGGTTAAATAGCCCTGTAAAAACAAAGGAAAACCTTTCTTGAACTTTCAACCGAACACTTGCATAAAAGATAAACAGAAAGTAATAAACAAAAGGAGGCTCACAAACTTGACTTGGTTATACCCAAGGAGGTTGTTAATCCAAGGAATGAAATGCGCACTAGAATATCTCCTTCAGGCAGAGAAGCCTCTTACAGCAATGACGCATAAAGAAATAGAAGCTAAACTACAACTGGAAGCTCACAAGTGTTGGAATACACAATTTCTGAGATGATGTTAAGCTTCTGGACCAAGGCTGTATTTATAACCTTGGTCGAGGTACCTGGAAAGGGTCCAGGCGCCTAGGAGGGGATAAAATTTTATCCCCTTCACAACGGATCACGTTTGATGCGATCCTGATAAAAATCCAACTACGGGCGCCCGGAATGGTTCCGAGCGCCCGGATGGTCCGGGCACTCGGAATGGATCCGGGCACCCGAACAACTAAAGTCAACCAAGTTGACTTTTGGTCCGGGCCCTTTGCTCTTGTTCTGCTCGCCTCGGTCCGGGTCTTCCGCTCCAGCTCCGCTCGCTTGGGTGATTTCAACCAACCGAAATAAGGCTCACCCGAACCCAATTTCGGCCTTCTCGAGCAACCTTCCGCTCCGGCTTCTCATCCATCGGAAACGTTGTGCGCCTCCTTCTTGTCCGCCCACGTACTCTTCCACGCACCTCAGACGCACTGAGTCCATCGACTTCCTCCCGTGTCATCCTTCTCGCTAGCTACGTCTTTTGCTCGACTCCCTGTGCTCCTAAGCTCCTGCACACTTAGACACAAGGTTAAAAATATGACAGTACCTAACTTAACTTGTTGATCACATCAAAATAATCTTGGCGTTCCAACAGTTGGGAGACACCAGTCGCTCCACCACTTGCCAGGGCGGGAGCCGCTTCGCTCTCATTCAGTGGCTCCTCTTGTGAGCCGACCGGCTGCAGGCTGTGACTCACCAATTCTTCTACAGTAGCCGCATTGATCGCAGCATCCACGAGCTTCGCCTTACCGGGCAAACGTGCACGCAGCATGACTTTGGCTTCACGAAAGGAAGAAAAATCAGTCAGAATCAAAGAAAGGAGTAAAGTGGCCTCATACCTAGGCTGAGCAGAAGCCAGGTGCGGATCGGACTCAAGCCGAAGATATAGAAGACACCCTCCAGTAGCAGCTTGTAGATGTCATATTTCTGACCGGTCAATATTGAGGCTGCGTTGACGTAGTCCAATCAGCTCTTGTACTTCTTTAACGGAGACTGAGTCACCACGTCGAGTTGCCAGTTTGTTGAGAAGTCCGGCCGCTCAGGAAAGCGCATGAAAAAGAAGTACTTCTTCCTAGGGATGTAAACAAGCCGAACTGAGTCGAACAGTATTAGGCTCGAGCTCGGCTCGTTTAAGTTATATTCGGGCTCGAGCTCGGCTCGAGCTCGAATCGAGTTTTTATCACAAGGCCCGAGCTGGGCTCATTTTAGAATTATCAAGCTCGCGAACAGTTCGAGCTCGGCTCGTTATTAGCTTGATTATCAAAGTTAACGAGTCTAACTCATTAAGCGAGCTCGGGCTCGTTTAGAGCTCGTTTTTGGCTCGTTTTAGAGCTCATTTTTTTTCTCATTTTAAAGCTCATTTTAAGGCTCGTTTTATAGCTCATTTTTTGGCTCATTTTAGAGCTCATTTTTTGGCTCGGTTTAAGACTCGTTTTAAGGCTCATTTTTTTTGGCTCGCGAGCCTATAAACGAACATGTTCGCGAGCTCGCGAGCCGAATATCCTTAAGCTCGAGCTCGGCTCGATAAAACTGTCGAGCTCGAAATCGAGCTCGAGCTCGAAATCGAGCTCGAGCTCGACTCGATAAGATAAACGAACGAACTCGAACGAGCTTTTTACCAAATCGAGCTCCGAATAGCTCACGAACCGTTTGGTTCATTTACATCCCTACTTCTTCCAGTGCTTGTTGGAAGTCGACATTTTATCAAAGAAAATCAAGCACCCCACACAGTAGCCCCCCAGTAAGAGGGAAAAGAAAAGTCCCCGGCTCGGACGACCTAGGATAATAAAAGTAATGAAAGAGTCGGGGAGTAAGAGGGATGTCGTGCAGACGAAAAAGAACCTCCACCCCGCACAGTAGCTGAATGGAGTTCGACACTAGTTGATGAAGGGAGACTCAGAAATATTTACACACGGTGGAAAAAAATGGGTGGAGGGAAACCGCAGACCGACTGTAAAATGATCTCGAAAGAAGGTGATGCAATCGGGCGACGGAGAATTTGGCCGATCGGAAGGGGAAGGAAGGATAACTTCGTATTCAAGAGGAAGCTCAAAAGCGACTTTCAGAGTCTCAGTATCCCCGGCGTCAAACCGGAACTCGGTAGAAGTGTACCAAAGCCCAGGGATGCCGACGGGAGGTTGTGAAGAACTTGCCATCGCCAAAAATCTAGTGAAAAGATACAGAGAAGAAAAACCAAGAAAAGGCTACTGAGCTATCGCCGGAGCATAAAGAAAAGCCAAGAAACTCTAGGATAGGTGCGATCGGAGGGAAGCTTAAAAGAAAAAGGTCGCCAGAGGAGCACGAGAGAAGGATCTTCGTCGGAGCACAGACGAAGCATGGCCAAAGAACACGAAGAAGAAGTGCGCAAAGGCGGCGATGCGCACAGGCTTATAAGCTTCGGGGTCGGCCGACCGAGGCCATCCGATCTAGGTCGCGGAAACTCAGGCCGAAATCTGACCGTTGAATTTGAACCGCCAAACGTCACATTATAGCGGATATCTACCTGTCACATCAAGCGTGCGGCGGCAGTGGACAGGACATGTGGTGCCTTGGTGTCGGCCTTTTTACATGACACGAGGCACATCAAATTAATAAAGATTGGAAACTCATTAAAATTAAGACAAGTGTTGTAGTAACGAGTCCCAAGTCGTATTTTTCCAAGGATAACTAGTAGGTTGTGTACAAACTCTAGAATTGATTCAAATTGAATTATTTCATGATCAAGGTCAACTAGGCATTTCCACTTAATTCACATAACAAATTAACTTCATCTAATAAAATCACTATTAAAATAAGATCAAAGAAAGTTCATTCTAATCTAAACATGATCCATTTCCTTCTCATCAAATAAGCATCAACTAAGCTCAGATTCTAATGCCTCATTGAATCAAATAGATCAATTATTATCTCTTAAATTCACAATCACAGTAATCATGAAACTCAAGAGCTCATTTCACTTCTAGAAGTCGAACTAGCATCCTATTCTCAATAACAATTAACCTCACCAATCAATCTCAAGCAACAAATCTTCAACTCTCACTCTCATTCAACAAAGTTTACTAGAGGATAATAATGAAAGGCTCAAGACAAACATTTGCATTCAAACTCCATTCACATTCACCACAATTCCAATGCTTAGAACAAAAGTTTCATTGACTCATTAATTAAAACTAACTCTAAATTAACCAAAATAGAAAATTCAAACTAGGAAATAGATTGCAACTATGTTAGTAGCTAAACACTATTTTAGATGCAGAAATTCAACAAGATCAGGAAGCAAGTGAGATAATTCAGATTCCGGAATTTCAGAAAACATGAAACAAAGAATAAATGACAAGTAATGAAATCAGACCACAAGATCTGAGTATGTATGTGGACAATTTAAACTAATTGCAAGAAAGGTAAACGTTCACAAACTCCAAATCCAAGACCAAATTCCTTCTCATCGCTGATCTGCGAAGGAGCCTCAGAGAACGCCCATGTAGCTCTCAACAACAACATCTGGAATCTTCAGCCAATGAGTAAGGACCTCCAAGCCGCAGAGAACGCCCTTCTGGCCGGTGATCCTATCGCGTGAAGAACAGAGGATGAAAGTGGCAATCGAAGCTTCAATCGGGTAATTGATCCTATTTTCAACAGCTCCAAGCTGATGTGGAAGCGGAACGATTGCAGAAGCTTCAAGAGAACTCCTGTTAGCCTCCACAACGTCTGGAAGCCTCAGATCTAGAGAACGCCCTTTAATCTGAGGAGGAAACGGATCGAGGAAGAAATCGTCGTGGATCTAGAGAACACCCACAGATCGCGTTCTGAACTTCATTCGCTGATTGCTGAGAGATTCCTGAATTCGCTGTTGAAGACGGGATCAAAATCTGGATCGGGAGATGGTGAACGGGAGCCTCAGTCGTCGCGCGAAGAAGAAGGACTGTAGCAATGTCGCAAGGAACCGAGCTCAGGAATCACTGTTGCTTCTCGCGCGATTTAAACCTCCTCAGATTTGATCGGACGATCCAGATTTCTCGGGGCTTGATCAACGACTGGATGAACTCAGATCTAGATCAAAACTACCGGATCTTCATCAATGGCTCAGATCTGCTCCTCATTAGGTCAGATGGACCAGATTCTCAACGGATGGTGTAGATCTGCTCCAATCTTGAATGAACGACTACGAATGTTCTGGAGCTTGATCGCCTCGTTAAAACTCCGATCCGAGCACAACTTTGGTTCAGATTCATCCCAATCGAAGAACCTTTGATGCCTACAAGATAACAAACAAATATTAGCATCAAATAAAGTCGTAATAACATAATTTGTAATTAAGTCCAAAATTGATACAATGTATAAAAATGTAGTGTAAATATGAGTTCTATATATGAAAACTACATCAAACCATGATTGTATGAATGAGGATAATGTAGTAAAATCATGGTTATCACGCCTCACCACGGGTCAGTATTTAATGAGGGTATGGAGGCATGCTCAGCCTTAATACGCAGAGATTTGCATGATTTCCTAGAAATCTGGGTGACGTAAGCCTGGCTCGCGCTCGCCCAAGACAGTCCAAGCAAAGATTTCACAAGTACCCACCTTCGTTGTACTGATCGGATTAAGGGAGCATACCTACGTCCAAATGACAAGCTTCAATAGGTCGATCGACAAGGAGCGGTCGCATCTCGATCAGAAACCACATAGTGTCGAAGGCTGATCGGGTGGAAAACTGCTCAGACAAATTGTTCAGTCAGTCGGACTTACAGCCTCTTTCGACTAGACTTGAGGGGGAGGTATGTGATGCGATGATAATGAGGGGCCCACCCCAGCGGCCATGATGGAGGTAAAAGGAGGTCAAAGCCAAGATGGTCAACGCATAGATGGCATCGTCCGGTCCGCCGTCGCCTTCGCTACGAAGAGAAGTCAAACAACCGATGCTCAGGGGAGATGACGTGCAGAAGTTGAACCAAGCGGCTACCCCGCTCGGCCAGACAACGGAGCTTGATGTGGGCAGAGTTTGACTTCAGCCGAGCGGCTACCCTGCTCGACCTAGCAGCTACCCCGCTCGACCTAGCAGCGGGCCTCGGCAGTGACTTACTAGACCTTCGTTCGAGCAAACACACACGGAGGAATAACAAGACTCTGGTCGACTGGACGAGGCACCAGAGCAGCGGAATTCCGGCCGAGCTGGTTAGGCCGAGAGGCTAACCAGCTCGGACTAGTAGCACACCCTCTCTCTGATATCCATCGACATCCTTTTGGGAGTCGGTTCCGCTGACACTGGCATGAACTGCAGAAGATCGTACGGCGGAAGCTTCCACTGTCACTTCAGAGATATGTTCGGCTCGTTAAGGTACTATGTCAAGGACATTTTACTGACAAGTCTTTTTAGAGAAAGCTTTGAGAAGCGTGCTCACCTTTGGAAGCGTGCACGTGCGCTACCGAAGTTCTATATAAAGTGGGGATCCAAGCATCGGTGGAGGTATGCGATAATCAATGTTTGTGCTACAGTCTTCTTGTTGCTCCGCCTTATTCCTCATCGCCGGTGACTGACTTGAGCATCGGAGGGCCAACGCCAGAGATCCCTTCCCTGGCTCAGCACTGACGTAGTTTATGTTGCAGGTCCGAGCGGAATCCACAGGAGGTTAGCGTAAGCGCCACATCCCCAACTTTCTATCTCTTCGACTTTCAGACATGATCACTAAACATTGATAACCTTGGAAGATAACCAAGGTTATCAACTATCACCCTGAACCAAACACGCATATAGAGTTGTTCATACATCTTTTTCTACCCCACTAGCAGTAACGACACAGATATATAACTTGACTGAAGAGGTTATCCATTTGAAGGGAATAATATTGGAAAGAGACTAAGAAATAAGAGAAATGTGCTAACAACGGGACTTTATTATATGACATCTTCAATTAGGCTCCGCTCCAAGTCATATTCCTTCCGATTCCAGTGATAAAGGTTATTCATGAACTTGTTTTGTATAAATATTATTTGTCTTATAATTACTATTATTTGATTGAGTTTGTTTTTTAAAATTTGTATTAGTATTATTAATTTATTCTGAACAAGGTGAGGCGATGACAATTGTAAATCCATATATAAGAAAGTAAATCTTTATATATTAAGTTTTGTATTAGGATTTTTTTTTTTTTTTTTTTGCATGTCATGCCATGCCATGCCATGCCATGTCATGTTATAGTTGCTTCTATATTTTGATCTTACCTTGATACTTTGCATGTCATGACATGTTTTGCATGTTTGTGTCTTGCCTACTACTATAATTCATACAATGTTAGTTATATGTTTCGATGATTTTATTATATGTCATCGAGCATTTGATACATTTATTTTTTTCTTATATGATTTGCATTTTTTTTTTTTGTTATTATGTTTAGTTACAAGTTTCATATATGTATATATTTTATAAGGATGAATGACATCTTTTGGCATCTAAAATCAGAACGTTGATTACATCTTACCAGAATCATAAGATTAACTTGTTTATGTATCGAAACAAATATACACGAGTGATATGTTATGATAATGAATTAAGTTTTGCTTGTTGACACATGTATACAATTGATAAGTTAGATATAAATATTATTTTTAATTTGTCTATTCTCTAACTTTGGAAAAGAAAGTTGGAAGAAGGAGAAAGAAGTATCCACCGAGGCAGAAGAGGATGATGATTTATATTTGTATCTTTTCATCCTTTTGATACTGTTTGGTATGAAACTTGTTGAACTATGATATGTGATATTGATGGATCTCTTTTATGAATATGCTTGTTTTTGTAGGATTTCATTGTGGATATTTGGACTTGTATAAATGACTTTTTCTAATGATTATTATATAGGATGTGTTGGATTGAATATTAATATGATTTGTTTGGATGACTTGTGTATATAAGATGAGTTAGATTGTTTAATTATGGTGTAGAATTTGTTGGATTGTTTATTGTTGTGTTTATATAAAAGTAGGGGTTATTATGATTTGTATACATGATAAAATGAACAAATGGGTAGAGTATGTGCAAAAAATTTAAATTTTGCGGCGACACTATTCGACACCAACTTATCGTAATTTTACACTATGTATCGCAATTCTACGACGAAATCTATTTTCATCGCAAAATCTGCAATGAATATTTGTTTTTGTCACAGAATTAATATTTTTTTCCTGTGTAAATTTGCAACGACTATGATAACAAAAAGAAATTTTTGTCATAGAATTTTCCGAATTTACAACTAATAGATTTTCATTGCAGAATCGGTGCCTAAAATAGATATATATTTGTCACATAATCTATGACAAATATATGGTTTCATCACAAAATTGATATTTTTTCCATACAAATTTGCGATGGCTAAGGCGACGAAAAGACATTTTCATCATAGATTTTTTGAATCTGCAATAAACCTAGATTGTCGTAGATTTGTGATAAATATCCATTTTCATCGTAGATTTGGGATCATGAAATTTCATGACGAATTCTTTTTCATCACAAATTAACAACAAATTTTGTGATTAAAAAAACATTCTTTGCATATTTTGCGACCAAAATCCCTTTTCGTCACAAATTGAGATCATGAAATTTCATGACGAATTCTTTTTCGTTGCAAATTTGCAATGATTTTTACGATGAAAAAAACATTCATCGCAGATATTGCGACGAAAATCCCTTTTCATTGCAGATTGATATCATGAAATTTCACGATGAATTCTTTTTCATCGCAAATTTGAAACGACTTTTGTTACAAACTAAAACAATCGTCACATATGTTGTGACGAATATCCCTTTTCATCGCATATTTGAGATAATAACATTTCATGATGAATTATCTTTCGTCGCAGTCACAATAAATTTTGCAACGGAAAAATAATTCATCACAAATTTTACGACGAATATACATTATTTCATCACAGAATGTGGCGATGACTTATTTGTGACGAAAAGTTTTTCATCGTAGATTTCATCACAAATTAATTTTGCAATGTTTTCTTTTTATAAATCTATCATCAAATTCATCGCAAAATGATCATTTTTTTTAGTGAAGTTCGTGACTGGGTTATCTGTCCCCATGGGACACGTAGTTGGCTACAAGGTGATAGATTTGTTACAATAGAGCGGAAAAAATTCTTCTCACTTTTTAATCATTTGACGGTCGACTATATATAAATTTATTCTTTTATCTTACTTTATATAATTTGGGGATGAATTTTGAGATTATGAGTGCGTCGAGTATAATAAATGACTCAGTTATCTCTAACATATATTTAATTGGACAATAGTGGCTCGACTCTACCTAGCTAGAATAGGTTTTTTATAATTTTTAATCCATATAGTTATATATTTAATTAATTTTTTAACCATGTAAATTCAATTTCTAGCCCGCCAGAATTTGACGAGCCAGGTTTACCGTATTTAATTTACATATAAAAATGTTCCGTAGTGCGCATACTCAGTTAAAGTCGATGACAAAAGCTGTGAAGAAGCCAAGGAGGCAGCAAACTGAGTCCAACATTAATGAGCTTCATTGATGCACGCCATTGCCAAGCTCACCCTCTCTCCTCATTCACCATAAGTGAATTCATCTCTCTATCTTTGAATTCATGTTTTGAGTATAGGAATATTCATTGTGGTAGCTTGATTCAAAGACATTGATTGAGCATCTGAATCTCTGTCTCCTTTCGACTTCTAAACTCATTAGTATAGTTTCATCGATAACTATTTTTTCCAAGGAGATACCATTGCTTACAAGTGAATAAGGAAGGGAACAAGTTCAAATCCTTCTAATGATGTAGTTGCTTTCTTTCTTGACTTATGGGACGGTTCACTAGCTTATTCTATAGTCACGAGTCTTTAATTCATTAAGACTGAGTTTGGTAGGAGTAAAATGTGATACATTCTTTAAAAATTACAAAAAATATAAAATCCAGACCACTTCCAAAGGAAAGCATTAACTCCTCCCTATTCCTCTCTCATGACTCCCACCTCTGCTACACACTCCTCTTCCAGTGACATCCATTAATGAAACCCCTTTTAGCATCCGAACACAAAAAAAAAATTATTTAAAAAAAAACAAAAAGAAAAAAGAAAATTTAACAGTCGAATCAGATTTTCTCATGTGATCCTGGCCATGAATCATGTGAAGCCCTTGATGATCATTAAATAACCTTTCACACACATGCACCCTTATATATTACACCTTGATTTAGTGTGTTTACCTTCACAAGCCCCCCACTTCACTTCCATTGCCGTTCTATCGCAACCAGATGAACAAGCAGTACTGTTCCACTATTCCTTCCCTTCTTCTCTTCCTTTTCACCGCACTCTTCCTCCTCACAGCAACAATGGCTCAGGGGTTCAGACCAAGTTCATCAGGCAAGTTCTTCAATACAGATATATATATATATATATATCATTGTAAATTCTCATGATCAAGTGATGGATGTAATATATATATTCTCTCGTTTCACTGTCCAGATGCTGCCAATAGCAGCAGCAACTCCATCTCTAAGGTATTGTAAATTTTAAAGTTAATTTAATTATATATTTATATTGCTATTTTTTGTTTAATTTGTTTGTTTGTTTGTTTCAGGAGATGTATCAGGACGTTGCTGACTGCACGCATGCCGCATGCGGGCCGTGCTTCCCCTGCAAGAGGGTGATGGTGAGCTTCAAGTGCTCGATCGCGGACTCGTGCCCGGTCGTCTACCGGTGCATGTGCAATGGAAGATACTACCATGTGCCTTCCAAACTGGGGAGGAGATTGTGATGGTGGATTTCAGTTTTGTAGAATAATAATAATTATTATTATTATTATGCACGATCTGTTTCTTAATTAATTCCTATTTTGTATCATATATGCGATGATTGATGTTCGATCGATCCTGATCTCTATCCTCTGTTTAAGGGGCCGGCCGGGGCCATCGACTGAACTAGCTAGAAAGAAAGAAACAAGACATATGATCGATTCTGAGATTTGCCTGCGTGCGCTGCGCTGCGCCTCTATAAATGCGTATCTGAATCAATGTGGCTGGCAGCGATAGAACAGACAAGTTGAGCTCACAAGAAGCTACATTATTTGAGGCGATTGCATCATTCTTTCTCCTCTGTCTCCGAACTCCTCTCTCTCTCTCTCTCCAATCTTTTACTATTAGGCCCAGCTACCAGGGACTGAGTCAGGGCTCAGCGGACGGCAGAATGGGGGCAACGACACGTAACGCCGGAGCCATGTAGATATTAGTGCACCCGAGCTTGTGTTTCAGGGCCCATTTTAGAGTTTATCTCTAAAGAAGACATTTAATCATTTTAGTTCATTTTCATTTTATCAGTCTTAAATTTTAAAATCAAATAAAAAGAAATTACAGCATCATTACATTGACTGTATCATAACATTACTATTGTCATTTATTTTATTTCCGTAATTTACTATTACTATACTTTCCTTTCTACTAATTATTTTACTGTTTAATATCTATTGTATTTTTCCAACGTAATTTTTAAGAAGAAGCATAAAAAGTATAAAAATTTAATGATAGTATCAGAGCCTTAAGACCCTCCATGACCTTACAATTTATGAACAAAATATAATTTAAAAACATTCATTACGAATAAGCTATTGATTTCTCTCAACAATTTACTAAAAGCAAAGACACCGGTTATAGTAACACTGCACTAGTAAATCAAGGAGACCAAATATTAGTACAATAAAATAACACAATATTGACACTACTTACTTCCTTACATTATAGGCTCATGGTTTTAGAAACTCAACTTCTTACCCTTGAAAATCATATTTATAAAAACACCCACACAAGCGATCTAAAAGAAGCTCTAGAAAGCATAAATAATGACCTTAGTAAATTGTCTTTAGGAAAAATAATTACCCGACAACAACCTACTACTTATAAGTTTCTTATATACAAGACCCAGGACCTCGTTCCAAATGGATCTACGAACAAAGACATAAATTGAAAGTTTTTTTGGATTATCACAAACTTTAAGACAACCAAATAGAAACTTATTTGTAATTCCCAAGAGGTCATCAACAATTATTGTTACTTATCAATTAGAAGAACTTATAGACATTGAACATAATTTAGATACATTTTCTAACAAACAACTAAATAACTTAAATCCAAGGAGAATATATAATCAAGGACTATTATCCTTCTCTACATCACTCTATAGGGATTATAGGACACAACCACTTCATCTACCAGATGGTGGAGAAAAAAGATTTACACTCATGTCTGAAGAATCGGCACGAACACTTTTACAAAGAAAATACTACTATATACATCTAGGACTAATAGTATTTTGCCTAAGAAGACTTACTAGAAAAAAAATATAGGAGTCAAAGTTTTTTTAGTCCTTTACGACTGAAGATTTTCTGACAATGATAAGACACTTATTGGACTCATTGAAGTAGATGTGAATAGAAATTTAGGAATTACCTATTTCTGTCCAAACTTCAATATGACAATCTTAGATTTTATAGAACATATTAAAATTTCAGTACAAGTCAAAAGGTATGGAGACTTTCAAAGACATAATATTCAAATAGACATAATCTTTCTAGGAAAAATAATGACAAATATTAACAATAGTTTTAAAGTTCAAATTACTAATGTCATTGAAACCCTTACTACAAAAGGCATTTATTTTCTCAAACCTAAGGACTTTTCATCTACTTTACTTGTTGGATTAGATTGGACTTTTAATTTGGAGCTAAGTGCTAAATCACAAACTTTACAACTAACATAATTCATTATTTATAAAGATAGACATGGTAGCTCCATAGTAAGATTTCATAATTACAAACCCTCAACATCACAAGAAGAAGATCATGAAGAAAATCAAACTAATATGAACTTAATGAACATAGAATATAACATACTGGAAACTCATACAAACAACAGTGCTGAGAATAATTATTTATTTTATGATGACCTAAATGAATATGTCTACATCTCATTTGAAATAGCTACCTATTTTGTAACGCCCCACCTTCTACTAACTAAGCTATAAGATCGGGGGTTACGGTTGTTAAACTATTCTGTGGCTACCACTGATGTATAATGTGCGAAAGGCTGAAATAAATTAAAAACTCTGCTAATTGTTATTAAAACTGGAATTTATGATCAAAATACACTTTCATTGTTGTACATATGCTAAAGAAGGGTATCTAAACTTTCCATGCTATATCATACAATAGAACACCATTCTAAGCTACCATTCTAAGCTATTTAATATATGTTTCTATCAAATTTAGCATGCTTGGGCAATTACTAAGCATGTGAGTGGAACCATGAGTTTTGTATCAATACTCATCCTAAAACTAAGCATTTATGCAAACTAAACATGCCGCTAGCAGCACCCAAACATCCCATTTGATCAAGGAGCTGAAATCAGACGTTTCCAACGGAAATCAGACTTCCCAATCGATTGAAGCTGAGACTCGATCGATTGAAAGGGCTTCAATCGATCCATTGATCAATCCAACGTGCTTCTGCGCACGGAAATCCCTTCTGAATCGATCAGCTGATCGATTTAGCAGCTCTCTGTTCGCGGAAATTACTTTCCGATCGATCGGCTGATCGATCCATGGCCAATCGATCAGTTGATCGATTCATCAGCTCTCTGTACGCGGAAAATCACTTCTCAATCGATCGGCTGATCGATTGAGGACCCTCCAATCGATCGGCTGATCGATTGGAGCTCTGATTTCTGCTGCATCCCACCACTAATCCATATACAATGCAAATGTATCAACTTAAAAGCATCATAAGATTCCTAGGCATGTCATTACTGTCATTATTCATGGTTTATTAACTACCATCAAGATAACCAGTGGTCTAGGCATAGCATTGTGCATACTTTCATAATTCATGATATTTAAACATTCTAAATGCATGGAGTAATAAGAGTATGAGAAATTCTAATTCTTTAAACTTGCTAGTCCCCGAGAGTCTTTATTCCAAGTTCCTTCTCACACACATCTTGACACATTGCCCTCCAGCCTCCGCTAATCCATCTTCCCTTTACTTTTATCTGCAGTATAAGGAAAAAGAAACTATAAGTTTGGGAGCTTAGTAAGAACCATCTACATCACAAAACATGTATTTGATGAAATCATGCTTTTAAAAGATGCTATTGGAAATGCATGTTGATAGTTATACTGAAAATGTTAAAACATGACATACTGATATATGAGTCATGGCAATCAAATAGTGATCATAGAACTATCTTATTGTATCAATAAGAAAAACTGAACGGATACATAAACTAAGCTAAACTAATGCTAGGCTAATGCTAAATCTGAATTGTATTCACATAACTGAATTGTGAAGTTTTGAAAATTATTTTTCATAATAGATAAAAATAATAATCATGCTGCTGATGGGCTCGACAACTGTACTTGTTATGCGCACATCCCTAACTAGACCCGAGGTAACTAGTCCCGAATCTAGTAGGGTTTACTAGGTTATCTAAACCTAGGGACGACTATGAGAGCCCAACCCAAGGACAACTAAGAGTCCAGCACAGTGCCACTAATAAAAGTAAAATACTGATTCATAAGCTAATTTATCTTATCTTGTTCTTACTAGGTTATCTGAACCTAGAGCTAGGTTATCTGAACCTAGGGACAACTGTGGGAGCCCACCCATTGGACCGTAGTCCCATATAAAGTGAAGCAAGACTAAGCATGCTATTTAAAATGCTTCTATGGCATTTAACTGAGCTATTAAAATGCCTACTGTAGCATTTAACTGTACTAGTCATTTTATCGAACACTTGGTGTACTCTATCTCTCCTCTCTATTAGGGGACCACCTCTAGGCACCCGACAGCGTCTAAAACCCTAAAGCTGGAGAGGGAAACATGTCTGACCCATTTAGAGGTGCTCAAATAAACCCTAAGCTTGCGAGGAGGGTCAAATACACCCTACTGTTGGAGTGTATACTGAAAGCATAAGCTTTGTAAACTTTCATTATGAATAAAGAATCACATTTGGTCAAATTGTCTACATTTAGTTGTAGTTGTTCAATTAATTTATACTGTAGATAACATAGTATGTGGTGCCACATGCAGAAGATGATGTTATCAGTACCTTATAAATTATAAACAGTAGCTCACGACCAAAATGGAAAAGAACAAATCATTAGAAAGTCGTAGTGTAATTAGGTATCAGTTTATCTTGACTGTATAATTACACTAGTACACTTAGAGTGTAATGAGTAGGACCATTTGATGTCGTTTCTTTTATACTGACTTTATAAAGAAACAAAGATCTCGGTTATTATGGAAGTGTGTGCTCTTAATCCTAATATAATAACAAGCACATATATTTGATATTTATTTCTTTAATTTATCAATGGGTGAGATTTAGTTCGATGAATCAATAAGCCCGATAAGTTGGGAAATGATATCACTTATAGTGTGTGTTGTTGATTATAGAAGGAAACTGTGTCCTAGAGATACTAGGTTGATAATGTCCTCAAGAGGAGCTCATAAGGATTGTCATGTTAAACCCTGCAGGTGGACTTAGTCCGACATGATGATAAGGTTGAGTGGTACTACTCTTGTACTAAGATATTAATTAAATGAGTTGTCAGTAACTCACTTAATTAGTGGACATTCGATATCTTAAACACAGGGAGACTAACACACTCATAATAAGAAGGAGCCCAAAAATGTAATTTGGGATTGGTGCGGTAGTTCAATAATAGTTCTCTAATGGAATGAATTATTATTGATAAAGTTAAGTTGTGTGTTCGGGGAGAACACGGGATGCTTAATTTTATCGGGAGACCAAAACCAATTCCTCCTCTCGGTCCCTATCGTAGCCTCTTATTTATAGAGTACTATACCCACCTATACCCACTTTCTATACCCACCTAATAGGGGCCGGCCAAGCTAGCTTGGGAACCAAGCTAGGGTCGGCCTAAGCATGAATTGGGGTGGCCGGCCCTAGCTTGAACTCAAGCTAGAGGGGCCGGCCATATTAAATTAAAAAGGATTTTAATTTTAATTTTTATTGTGTGGAAGATATAATTAAAGAGAATTAAAATTAAAATATCTCTCTTGTAAAAGATCTACAAAAGATTAAAGAAAGAGATTAGATCTCTTTCCTTATTTGTAGATTGGTGAGATATTTTATTTTCTCTTTAAAAATTATTCACATGTTGTAAAATTAAAATTATAGAAATTTCCTTTTATCAACCATGAAGAGATTTTTGAAGAGAAATTTTATTTTTTAAAATTTCCGGAAACAAATTAGGAAGTTTTAATTGTTGATTGAAACTTGTCCAATTTGTTCTTCATGATGTGGCCGGCCACTTGAATTCAATTGGGGAAATTTTATTTTATTTTTCTCAATTAAATCATGTCAAGGAAATTAAGGAAATTTTATTGTAATTAAATTTCCTAATTTGCCTAGGCCAAGGAATATAAAAGAAGGGGTGAGGGTGCCTTCATGGTGACAACCTCTATTATTTCTCTCCCTCTTTTGTTCCTTGGTGTGGTCGGCCATCATCATCCTCTCCCTCTCTTCCTCTTGTGGTGGCCGAACCTCTCTCTCCCCTTGGAGCTCTTGCGGTGGCCGGATACTACTTGGAGAAGAAGAAGAAGAAGGAGAGAAAGCTTGCATCTCTTGAAGCTTGGTTGGTGTTTTGTTCTTTATCCTTGGTAAAGCTTCTTTGTGGCCGAACCTAGCTAGGAGGAGAAGAAGGTGATTGGTGGTTCTCATCTTGGAAGATCGTTGCCTACACAACGTCCGAGGTTAGAAGAGGAATACGGTAGAGATCAAGAGGTCTTTCTAGAAGGTATAACTAGTAATTTTTCCTTTTCCGCATCATACTAGTTATTTATGGAAATAATACCAAATACAAGAGGCTTACGATTCTAGTATTTCGAATATATTTTTCGAAGTTGTGTTCTTTTGTTTTATTTTTTCCTTGTGATTTGATTGTTCTTTTCGGTTAACTTAAAGTTATTTTAGGAAATTAAATATTAGATTTCTATAAAAGGTTTTGTCTAGTCGGTGGTGGTTGCTCCCATATCCAAGAAGGTCATGTGCCTCGTCACGTCAGTACTGGAAACCAATTATGGAAATTAATATTTAATGGAATTAATTACTTAAGGTGATTTGGGTCGAACGTGTTAAGTTCCGCAGGAAATCCAAGTCAAAACCTAAAAGAACAAATAGATTAAGTTTTGGATCAAACGTGTTAAGTTCCGCAGGCGATCCAAAATTTAATTTAAAAGAACACATGGTAGCTAGGAAAAAGGTTCAGACCTTTTGTACAAAATTTTTGTACAGTGGAACCTCTAGTCTTTCCGAGTAGCAACCAACAATTGGTATCAGAGCTAGGGTTTTGCCTCTGTGTATTTGGTATTAGTTTAATTATGCACATGTCATACATAATTTAGGCAGGTTAATAGTAGGATGTGCTAACTTTGTGGATGCAGGATCCAACTATTATGGCTTTTAGTTATTATGTGTGATTGGACCCTTGGACATGTCAAGGGCATTTATATGTGTGTGCATGATTGTATTAAAAATACAGCATGAGCTGTATTTAGTTTTATTAGGATTTTATTTTTGATCTAGATACATGTACATTCCTTTTATGGAATATAGGATCAAAAATGTAAAATTCTATTTATGTCGCGGATCAAATCTTGCAAAGCGTGGAACCTTCTAAGGACCAGAGGCGCAGCGGAACTAGGAGCAAGATGGATGCGACAGCTAGACCCGGTGGCGGTGGCCAAATATGGCAGCAGCTTGGGATGACAACACACGGAGGACAACTATAGATAAAAGCCATAATAGTTGAAAATTAGATTTTCTATTTATTGCTTTTATATTGTGCTGTGTGTGCATGTAATTAGTATACATGACTAGTAGACTAGCATAGTTAAAATTCCTCGTTTATAAATAACTAAGTGGGAGAGGGATTTTTAAATAAATCTCATGGTCTCCATTACTGGTTTGTAAGTGATGCAAACAAGCTTGCGCGTTGGCTCTAAGTGCCTTCCTCCATAACGGATGAGCTTGTTTGTGGATCACTAGAACAGACTTCCATTTTTGGATGACTATAGGAAGTTAATTAAGAGCGTGTGATCTTCCCCAACGGAAGGGGCATAATCTTATTAATGGACTTAGTGTCAAGTAATGGTATACACTTAGACACATCTAATAATATCCTCCCCATCGGAGTCACTGCTATTATTTGTGTGACCAAAAAACACCAACTATTAATTTTATTTGTCAAAAAGTTAGGTTGACAAGATAATAAAATTAATGGGTTAAAACCCTCCTTTTACAAATGTTAAATTTGTATATGTCCACACTAACGTGGCATATAAAATTCACGGTGTTTTGAGGTGTTGGTTAATTTAAAATAGTATTGTTTGAGGAATCAATATTATTCTAAATTTAGAGTTCTGACCAAAAGTTATTTGTGATTCTTAGGATGACTTTCAACCCACTGTCCATCATACTTCAACAGAATAGACTTACTGGACCTAATTACATAGATTGGAAAAGGAACCTGGACATTGTTCTTACTGCTGAAAGCTATAAATTTGTACTGACTGAGCCTTGCCCTGAAGCACTTACTGGTGAATCTACCCAAGAGGAGATTGAATATCATAGGAAATGGGTAAAAGCAGATGAGATGGCGCGGTGTTACATTTTGGCTTCAATGTTAAATGTATTGCAACATCAGCATCAAGATTTACCAACAGCTTATGATATTATGAACAATCTCAAGGAACTCTTTGGTCATCAGGATAGGGCTTCTAGACAAGAAGTCATGAGAAAGATAATGACAGCCACCATGCAAGAGGGTACTCCTGTGAGGGATCATATCCTAAAGATGATGGCTTATCTGAACGAGATACAAATCCTTGGAGGAGAAATTGATGGGGAAACCCAGATCGATATGATCCTCCAAACACTACCTAGAAGTTTTGAGCAATTCCGCCTGAATTACAATATGAATAAAAGGGTATATTCATTGGCGGAACTACTGACAGAACTTCAGACAGCAGAAGGATTGTTTCGTCACAATGCTCAAATTCACTATGCTGAAAATGGTTCTACTTCTAAACCGAGAGGAAAGAAGAAGAAGAAACAAGTCGATTCAGCAAAGAAAGTGAATAAGTCTCAGAGTACGGGATTTAAAGCTGGAATGAAGAAACCGAAGGGCAAGTGCTTCATCTGCAAGCAGGTAGAAGGCGGACTGTCCTCGTAGGAACCAAAACAAAGGTATATCTCATGCTCTAGTTGTTGAAACATGTTTAGCGGTGTTATCTACCAGCACCTGGTGTGTAGATACGGGAGCCACTGATCATGTCTACAATTCCTTGCAGGGGTTCCAGGAAATCCGACGACTATCTGAAGGAGAAATTACCGTCTACATGGGCAATGCTACTAAGGTGGCAGCTGTTGCAGTAAGAGACGTCTACTTATCTTTTAGTAGAAATAGAAATTTGGTTTTAAGAAATTGTCTTTATGTACCCAGTTTTAGAAAGAATTTAATTTCAGTTTCTAAACTGTTTTTAGATGGATATTCAGTTTCTTTCAGTAACGATGTAGTTATTAAGAGAAATAAAGTGATTATCTTTTCTGGTACATTAGTTGGCAATTTGTATACTTTAAATCTAATTTCTTCCATAAAGCAAAACATGGAAATTTATAAATCATCTTCTAACTCAAATAAAAGAAAAGAACCTTCGGAAATGAACCAAACATATCTTTGGTATCTAAGGCTTGGTCATATTAACTTAAGTAGGATTCAGAGGCTAATAGCCGATGGACTTTTGAGTTCATTAGAGTTGGAAAATTTTTCAACTTGTGAATCTTGCTTGGAAGGTAAAATGACCAAGAGGTCATTCAAGGCTAAGGGGTATAGAGCCAAAGAAGTGTTGGAATTGGTTCATTCTGATTTGTGTGGTCCTATGTCTGTCCAGGCAAGAGGTGGTTTTGAATATTTTATCTCTTTTATAGATGATTATTCAAGATACGGATATATTTACCTAATGCGCCGCAAGTCTGAGTGCTTTGATAAGTTCAAAGAATACAAGGCTGATGTGGAGAAACGATTAGGTAAAAGTATCAAGACACTACGATCTGATCATGGTGGCGAATACCTCTTAGGAGAGTCTAGGAATTACTTATCAGAGGTCGGGATTCAATCCCAATTGTCTGCACCTGGAACACCCCAACAGAATGGTGTAGCAGAACGAAGGAATAGGACTCTTATGGAGATGGTTAGATCGATGATGAGTTATTCAGAATTACCAAATTCGTTTTGGGGCTCTGGAAACAACAGTGTATGTTCTGAACTTAGTACCTTCTAAATCAGTTTCTTCTACTCCCATAGAATTGTGGAATGGGCGAAAACCCAGTCTAAGACATATTCGGATTTGGGGTAGTCCAGCACATGTGCTGAAACCAGATGTTGATAAGTTAGAATCCCGTACAGAAGTTCGTGTGTTTGTAGGATATCCCAAAGGAACGAAAGGTGGTTTATTTTATAGTCCTAAAGACCAGAAGGTCATTGTTAGCACCAATGCCCAGTTTTTAGAAGAAGACTATATAATGGATCACAAGCCCAGTAGTAAAGTTATTTTAGAAGAACTAAGAGAGGACACGTCTACTTTAGTACCAACAGTACAAGATGAAGTACCACAAGAGACTGCAACACGTGTCACACATGATACACAACCACAGACAGTGCCTCGTCGTAGTGGGAGGGTTGTGAGGCAGCCTGAGAGATTCATGTTTTTGGGAGAGTCTTCGGACTTGATCCCGGGTAAATATGAACCTGATCCCCGGACATATGACGAAGCACTCCAAGATATAGATGCAGCATCTTGGCAAAAGGCGATGAATTCTGAAATAGAGTCTATGTACTCTAATAAGGTCTGGGAGCTTGTAGAACCACCTGATGGTATAAAAGCCGTTGGATGTAAGTGGATCTACAAAAGGAAAAGAGAGACAGACGGGAAGGTAGAAACCTTCAAAGCTAGGCTTGTTGCGAAAGGGTACACTCAGAAAGAGGGAATCGATTATGAGGAAACCTTTTCACCGGTAGCCATGCTTAAGTCTATCCGGATACTCTTATCCATTGCTGCTCATATGGATTATGAGATTAAAAGAGATTATCAAGTCAGACATGAACTAGACATAGAAACAGGAAAAGCCATGATAAGAGTAGGGGAAAATTACCTAGGCGATGTTTCTAGGGCAGCATGGAAAGCTTATAAAACTACATATCCTGAGGAAGTAGCCAGATGACCTCACAAGGAAATAACATACTCAATTTTTGCTATACAATTCATAGGTTATTTACTACTAGAGATGCTAGTACTGGATTAGATATAAGACAAAGAGAAGCTATGAGGGACTTAAAACAATTGCAACTCTTTAGCTGGAACTGGATTAAACATTTTTGTAATGACTTCTTAGCATTAACAGCAGTCTTAGGAAACTATTATAACCTAGAACTAGGGGAAAGACTCTTTAGCAAGCTACCATGAGACTTAGGAAAGGAAATACATAAGGCTTGGACAGAATATGAATGTAGCACCGCAATACGATAACATTGGAGTAAGAATCTAACACATTATTTCCATACTTAGAGAAAAATGTACCTATATCCATATACAAAAGCAACTAAAAAATCAACAATATGAATTTTGTAGCCAAATATATACCCCTCAACAATATGGTCTCACCCAACCTAGATCAAGACTAAATCATTCATCAAGAACACCCAGAAGATCGGTATCAAGGCCCAAGGCAATAAAACCCAAAAAGACCTACTATGTTAGAAAAAGTAGAGAAAAGAAACTCTATCTAAATAAAGAAAAACATGTGCGAAAATTCAAACCAAAGAAGGTGTATGCTAATACCATCACATGTTTTGCCTATAATGAACCAGCCCATTTATCTTCTGCTTGCCCGAATAAAAAGAATTTATATGCCAGAGAAGCAAAGCTAGTTACCTGTACAAATCTTGATTTAGTAGAAGCACAATCAGATGTTTCTGACACATCCTCCATCTACTTTATTGTTTCCATAGATGATGTGGAAGAAGTTATTCCTCCTTCTGACTATAGTCTTGTAAACTCCTCCTTGCAACCTTCATACCAGCAGTATAACTTACATTTTGAAAAGCCAAAATTATATACCCTATGATACATTAGACAATCTAGAAGAATTATGGGATGAATTTCCATTTCCAGATACCAATCTAATGTTTAAACAACTCAGTACTAAGACAACAGAAGAACTTAACTATCCATATGAGTGGATACTCAAAATAGGAACTAATAACATTTCTTATTTCTTTTGTAGCTATTATCCATCTTTAGATAAAAGAGATACTTGTAAGTCATGTAAGAAACAAGTCTGTAATCTTTGTCTTCAACAACTGTTCTCTATTACAATACCCATAAGCCAGCTCTCTAAGGGAGGTACTCGAAACTTTTTATTAGAAACAAGAGTCTCTGTATTAGAAACTCATATTAATAAATTGGAAACAGAACTAGAGACCCTAGATAAACAAATGAAATAAAACCTTCCTCCACATTCTTCTCAGGCTACTCTTGATAAAGACAAAGGCTTACAACTTACACAGCAGATATGATAAATAGAGATCTAGTCTTTATAAAAGCCTCTAGTATCTATAATACAGGAAAGACTCTAGACATTAGAGTTAAATGCCTGGTAAATATCCATGCTAATGAGTTCACCCTACATGCTTGCTTTTCTAGATAGTGGAGCCACCAACTCCACCATAGATGAAAACACACTTCTTTCAGTCTTGCCAAAAACTTTTATAAAAACTACATCACAACCATTATTAAGTATACAATTTGATGGCCAACAATTAGCTTGCACACAATTTGTCACCAACACCCATCTAAGGTTTTATGACAACTATGGTAAATACATCACACCACTCCCACTCTCTAAACTATGGATTAAATCGTTATTATATCCTAATATTCACTTAATCTTAGGCTTAAATTCACTTGTAGCAGCAGATAGAGCTTTTCTTCTAACAAGGATTATGCTCTTTTCGTTTCCTCACCCATAATATCCTCAATAGTATCAGATTATCCCTCTATTGTCCATCCCTTAACCACCAAACCCCACATAGAACTCATATCTGCTGACAATACATCATCTTGTCAATGTTCTCCTAAAAATGCATGTAAACGACCCAGTAAGCAACTACAACCTATTAACCAAACCTGTGCCATAGCTTTTCTGACCAACAAGATCCGAAAAATTAGCCTCACTTGGCTGGTCAAGCCCTATAACTGATGACACCTGGATCCTACTTGATCTCATACTCCCACAACAGTTACTTCAAATAATAAACACCCATAAACCTGATTTAGACTCTCTCCTTTCTAGATTAGAAAAACTAAAAATTATTGGAGACAATCCTACTAAATATTGGGGCCGAGACAAAATCTACTACAAACTATCAATAATTAATCCAAACCTTACAATTAAGGCTCAAGACTTAAAATATACAAATTGATAAATTGAAGAATGTAAAATGCACATTAATCAACTCTTAACTTGAGGAGTCATTCAAAGGTCCACATCTAGGCACTGAATTTCGGCCTTCATAGTTAATAAAGGATCAGAACAAAAATGTGGTCAATCTAGAATGATATTTAACTACAAGAGACTTAATGATAATTGTCAAGAAGATGGTTATAAAATCCCTGACAAAGACCAACTCTTAAATAAAATCCAAAACTCAAAATGGTACTCTAAATTTGAAATGAAATCAGGATTTTGACAAGTCAAAATGTACCCTGAGTCCATTGAATGGACAACCTTTTCTTGCCCTGAAGGACATTTTGAGTGGCTTGCTATGCCTTTTGGCCTTAAAGTAGCCCCTCAAATATTCCAAAGGAAAATGGATGACATCTTTCGAGATGTTTCTTTCTTCACTTGTGTATATATAGATGATATTCTAGTTTTCTCTAAAACTAAACAAGAACATTATGCTCATCTTCATATTATTTTTAACCTATTCGAGAAACATGGTCTGATTATTTCTTGAAAGAAAATGACAATATCAACTATTCATATTGATTTCCTAGGAGCAGAGATAGGCCAGAGATAAATAGCCCTTCAACCTCATATCTCTGCTAAAATCCTTACTTTTCCAGATAAAATGGAAGATACTAAAACTCTAAGAGTTTTTTTAGGACTCCTAAATTATGCAAGATCTTATTTAAAAGATATAGGAAAAATTAGCGGCCCCTTATACAATAAAACTTCCTTAACCGAACAAAAATATTTTAATCAACAAGATATTGCACTTGTACAACAAATTAAACAGTTAGTAAAAACAATTACCATGTTAACACTCTCACTTGATTCTGACTACTTAGTGATTGAAACAGATGGATGTGAAACAGGATGGGGAGGCATTTTATTTAGAAAAACTTTCAAATATAACCCTAAAACTACAGAAACCCTATGCAGGTATGCCTCTGGGAAATTTCAAGAAAAAGGGTATATAACTTCACTAGATTTTGAAATATTAACAATTATTTACTGTCTAGAAGCCTTCCGATTATTCATTTGTAATAAGCAAGAAATTACTATTAGAATAAACTATGAATATATAGTCAAGTATAGTCAATAAACTAAAGGATTAAGAAAAGAATTAAGTACTAAGAGATGGTTAAAATTTACAGATACCATTATTAATAAAGGTTTACGCATTCACTGGGAGCATATAAAGGGAATTAATAATTTTTTAGCTGGTACTTTATCTCGTTTACTCTAATAATTTTTTTCAGGTAATGGATAGACTAAGGAAGGTACGAACATCATTTGCTACTAAAACATTAAGTTTTGGAACTCAAGAATTACAACAGTTCAAACAACAGGAGGATTAATTTCGCTCTATATTCAGAGACAAATTAGATCACATACAACACTGTCTGATTGATAATATTTGGCACATTCCGACTATTCCTGACAGCTCTGGACATAAGATAGCAGTTATAAATGTTTTAACAAACTATTTTCTAACAACCATACAAAAGCCAGCATGCAAGAAATTCTCTTGTTATGCAGTCTTCTCTGGACCACAAGCTGGGGTATATGCTACTTGGGAAGAAACAAATATGATCATACAAGGCCTAGAACATCCTTTCTTTAAAGGGTACTATTCACTTGAAGAGGCTTTTAATGCTGTTAGAGCCCAACTTGGTGCTAGTTTTTTTATTAGCAGTTTATTAAAAACAACAACCATGATGACAAACCCAACCAGCTCACAAACTGAAGAGACTCCTACATATGCATAAATTACTGAAGGAACTCATGGGTCTCCTTCCTCTTCTACATCATTAATAGACAAAAAGCCACAATGACCTAGCTATTCAACATTGGCCCAATTAAAAGAATAAGTTGCTATAACCTTCGCTCAAAGAACATTTGCAGCTCATATATTGAGTCTGCCCAATACTATACCTGAATACATCAACTCTTACGTTCGAAACTTAGCAGAACAGTCTACATTACAAACCTTTATTCAATTATGTGAAGCCTTAAAGGCCTTCTATAAAAATCCCTCTCCAGGGATAACTAATGTCTATGAAGCAGAATTTAACCCAAAACTCAAATGTCAAAAAATTGGCCCAACCTGCGAAGACTCTGCTAAATACGGATGTTCATGCCAGCTGTTATACTCCTTCCGTAAAGTTAACTTGGACTATGAGAAGTATAAAGCAACCTCTTACAAATGAAGGCTTATTACTCCTTTTCTTCTAATGGACTATGGACTGCTTTACAAAGTTTGGATACATGATCCAGATTCTGTCAAAGATTTTCCTAAAAAATTTGGTACTATTATTTCTCTGGCCCTAAAAGAAGAGGAAATGTTTGTCGTATGCACTTTTGACAGCTCTCCACCTGAATGACTTGACCTTAACATTGAACCAGCTAATCATCTGGTTAAGCTTGACATCAATGAAGTTGAAGGTATTCAGACAGAACTTGAAAATTATCTTTCCGACCCAGATCTTAATTGGGAAGCTCCTCCTACTATTGGAGATCAACTAAAGCACTAGAGAGCATAAGTACAAGAAACTAATTGGGTTTGGGACCGTTTGACAGATCCACACAATTACTTCCTAGTCGGAGAAATTTATATTGAAAAAATCTACTGACCAAAAGATATGGGCACTAGATTCTTCCCTTTCTCCTTTAAAACACAACACACAACTGTGCTGCAACATTATCAAAGAAAAACTGAAAGATACAGCCAGAAGCGACTAGCTAGCTCAGTTCTCTCTGCTAGAGCATACAGAGCAGCACTCCACGGAATTGTTGGTGCGGTTAGCACTAACGATTTAACCCAGGTTTTGATGAATGACAAATAGGTTAAGTTAGGTTTGTCGTTATCTAAAGCTTTGATCGAGTATGCAGGCTAAGTCCAGACAGGACGACGGGCTGACCGGATGTCTGGCACGAAGTCCAAGCAGGTCGACGGGCTGACCGGATGCTTGGCACGAAGTCCAGCTAGGTCGACGGGCTGACCGGATAGCTGGCATAAAGTCCAGACGGGTCGAAGGGCTGACCGAACGTCTGGCAGGTAAGTAAAGATAAGTCACTGGAGGAGAGTGACTGTGAGGATGCATCCCAGATTCCCAGTTAAGGGACAGTAGGCGTCGGTCCAGTTTAGATCCACTTTGGATCCCTAAATTGAGACCCTGACTAGGTTCTGGTCTCGGGAAGACAGGACCTAACTCATAAATCTATATAAAATATCTATATATATATATTTTTCTAACTCTATTTTGTAGATACAAATGTAGATCTTCAAATTCTGCACGCATAGCAACTGACAGAGCTTGATTCCGAGTTCGGAGTCAAAAGTTATGACCTTCGGAAGATGACTGTGTCAAACAAGTAGTTGAAGACGACTCGGATCAGCCAGATTCGAACTCTCCTCATCTGATCCGAATTTTTGGGATCTGATAAGCTCTGGAGACCCCTCCAAAGGGCTATAAAAGGAGGGGGTGAGCATGCTTCAAGGACACAACTCTCAGAACGAAGAATCTGCTTCCTTGTGCTCCTGCTGCGCTGCGATCTCCGACAAACTTTTCCTTTCTGTTCTAAGTCTTTTTATTGTCGGTAATTTTTCCTTATTAGCAATATTGTACTTAACTTGTAATCTATATTTTGAATTGCTAGTGAATTTCCCAACAAAAGTACTCACGGAGTACGATCCTTCGAGTAGGAGTCGTCACAGGCTCCGAACGAAGTAAATCCACTGTGTTTAATTTTCTTATTCCGCTGCATTTATACTCGTTGTTTTTCGAATCGATATTCACCCCCCCTCTATCGACGTTTCACGATCCAACAAGTGGTATCAGAGCAGGTACCGCTCTGATTTGGTGCAACCACCAATCAGACAGGGGGAGAAACATTTCTTTTAATTTTTTTTCGGCTTTCAGTTTTTCGCATAACTTCAAACTGGTATTATTACCTTTTTGAAAAAAAATTTCGTAATTAAAACTAAATTGGTGCAACACCGATTTAGCTCTTTTTCATTACTCTTCTTTCTTCCCGCACTGCTAATCCAAGACCAAGTCTTGGCACCACTTTTTAGTTTTCCATCTTCAGCATTCAATGACTCTTCTAGAAGGACGGAACCCTCACGAACCACCACCATACGATCAAGATTTCAACTACTGGAAGCGATTAATGGAATGCTTCTTAGGAAGCTTAGATTTCGATTATGTGCTAATATTGAGAAAACCCTCTCAGGACTCGGAACTGAACAAAAAAGTAAGTAAAATTATTTGTAGTGTTTTACCTAACAATGTTTTATGCAGACTAGAAAAGTGCAAGAATGCGTGTGAGCTTTGGACCGAGTTGATCAAGCTTCACGAGAAGCCGTTGGAGTCAGACGATCAAGCCAAAATTGAATCCGAACTCGAGTCAGATCCAACGGAGAAGCCTGCTGAATTAGGGGTTGCGCTCAAGGTTAGTAATATTTACCAAAACACCCTTGCTAGTAGTAGTTTAAAATATGTGCATGTTAATTTGGATATGTCTGAAAGTATATGTGAAAATAGTGTACATGACAATACTTGCAAAAATACCCCTAGGATATTTTCTGATAAAACAAATATAATTAATTCAAAAAATACAGAAAATACCCCTAGGATATTTTCTGATAAAACAAATATAATTAATTTAGAAAATGCAAAAAATCTGAAAATAATTAATAAATCTAAAAATTTGAATTTAAACCTAAAAAAATTTGAAAATTCAAACAAAAAAGATGACAAGGTCAATATTGATCTAGATAAAATTAATAAATTATTTAATCTAGACAATATTAATCTAGAAAGTCGTATTCAAACTCAAGATAATCTAATTAACAAAAAATTAAATATTAAAGATAAAACTTATCTAATAAATTCCACTAATTATATCAACTTAAAAGGTAAAGAAAATATAAGGATAAACTCAAACACTCTGATAAAATCAAAAATAAATTTAACAAATTTAAAATTAAATGTTAAAGATAACATATTAAACAAAGATAATATGAAAATTTTAAAATTAACGGTTAATAAAAGATTAAAAGATAAACCTTTAAAGAAATATAATTTAATTAATTCAAATTTAAAAATTAATAAAAACTCTTAACGATAATCCATTAAATAAAGACAATTCAATTAACTTAATAAAATTAAAATTGAAAGAAAATTTAAACATTAAATACACTCTCTTAAAGAAGGATAATTTGACCAATTTAATTAATTCAAAATTAAAAACTTAAATCTAAATTACAAATTAAAACTAAAACAAAAAAAATCTTAAAAGGAAAATCAATAATTTAGGGGGAGACTCCAGAATAGCTGGCACCTCCAAAACTAACTTACCCGACAGGGTAATAAATAACTAATGTACCTGACAGGGTAATTAGCACTAGTTCAAAAGAGATAATAGTTTAACTTGACCAACGGTACTGGTGAAGTCTTAGATGATAGTACATTAGGGAAGCTTTAGTCTATGCATGTCTAGGAAGATATGGCTTCGACCTGGTACATTTGGCTAAGTGGAACTGACCGAAGCTACCCTTTATGGATCATAACCAGTTAGACCAAGGTTTTGTATTAAGTCCAGTGGATAGGACTATTTGGAAAACCTCGAAGGCATGGTTACTCTAATGATATCCAAGTGACTCACCATAGACTAGAAGTTTATCCAAATAATGCCTATTTGTTAGATCCAAAGCTAAACCTGAATCTAACACAAAGTTAAACCAAACCCTAAAATGGAATCTAATTCATCTCACAAAATAATAGGATTCCCTGATTGATAATTTAGATCAGGTGAGATGACTAAGAACTTAAAATTAAATTAAAATTAGAGAAAATTAAATTAAAATTAAAATTACAATTAACTTAAAATTAAAGTAAAATTAAAATTAAAATTAAGTTAAAATTAATATTAAAAATATTTTAAAAATATTTTTAATAAAAATTAGTTTCAAAAAAAATTAACTTAAAAGAAATTATTTTATTTGAAAAAAAAAATCATTTTACAAACCTTTTAAAAACTATTTTAAAAATCATTTAAAAAATCCTATTAAAAATTATTTTTTTAAAAAAAATCATTTTAAAAATCCTTTTAAAAATTATTTTTAAAAAAATTATTTTAAAAATTATTTTAAAAATCCTTTTAAAAAATTATTTTAAAATGCTTTTAAAAATCCTTTTAAAAACTATTTTTGAAATTATTATAAAAATCTTTTAAAAAAACTATTATAAAAATTATTTTAAAAATCTTTTTTAAAAAAACTATTTTAAAAATCCTTATAAAAACTATTTTAAAAATTATTATAAAAATCTTTTTAAAAAAAAACTATTTTAAAAATCCTTTTAAAAACTATTTTAAAAATTATTTTAAAACTCTTTTAAAAATCCTTTCAAAAATTATTTTAAAAATAAATTATTTTAAAAATCATTTTAAAAACTCTTAAAATTATTTTTTTAAAAAAAACTCTTTTTAAAAATTATTTAAAAATTATTTTAAAAATTATTTTTAAAACTCTTTTGAAATTATTGAAAAATCATCTTAAAAATTATTTAAAAACTCTTTTAAAAATCATCTTAAAAATTATTTAAAAACTCTTTTAAAAATTATTTTAAAACTCTTTTAAAAATCCTTTTAAAAATTATTTTAATTTTTTTAAAAAAATTATTTTAAAACTCTTTTAAAAATTATTTAAAAACTCTTTTAAAATCCTTTTAAAAATTATTTCTAAAAATTATTTAAAAACTCTTTTAAAAATTATTTTAAAAATTGTTTCTAAAAATTATTTAAAAACTCTTTTAAAAATTATTTTAAGTTTTTTAAAAAATTATTTTAAAACTCTTTTAAAAATTATTTTAAAAATTCTTTTAAAAACTCTTTTAAAAATTATTTTAAAACTTATTTTAAAAATTATTTTAAAAAACTCTTTTAAATTTTTTTTTAAAAAACTCTTTTAAAAATCATTTAAAAATTATTTAAAAACTATTTAAAAACACTTTTAAAAACCATTTTAAAAATTATTTTAAAATTACTTTTAAACTATTTCAAAAATCAGTTTAAAAAAAAAGAAGTCTTTTAAAAATTAAATCTTTTATAAATCATTTTGAAAAATTTTTCTTAATATTATTTTTCACTTTAATAAAATTTTGTTAACTTAAAAAAAATTATTCTTATTGATTATTTAAACTTTAAAAATTATTATTTAGATTTTAAACTTTTTTTTACCTTAAACATTATTTTAATCTTAAAATTATTTTTAAACTTAATTTAACTTAACTGAAAATTAAAACTTAATATTGAAATTACGATTAAAATTTAAAATTTTTAACTTAAACTTAAAACTTAAACCTAAATTAATCACTGATATTAATTTAAATTTAAAATCAAAACTGAATTGAACGTATGTTAATTACCATTAAATAATTATAAAAATTATTTTAAAATCCTTTTAAACACTGTTTTAGAAATCCTATTAGAAATCCCTTAAAAATAATAATAATAATAGTTCTTTTAAATTTATTTAAAACTTAGACACCTAATTTAAAAACTTAAATTCCGTTAACTTTAACTTTAAACTTAATTATGTAATTAATAAGTAGAACTTAACTGTTTAAGTTTAACTTCATTTGAGAACTAAAATTGACTTGAATTAAACCTTACTTAACTGTGTCTAATAATTTTAACTTCATGCTAACTTCAAACTAAATTAATCCCACTTAAAAGGAAGTAAATGAAAAAAATAATTATTACTAACACTTTCATTGACCAACTCAATCAATTAATATGAAATTTAAATTATTTTATTAAGTATTAAATTATTAAATCAAGAAAAAATTAATCAATAAATTATTGATAATGGCCAACTGTTTTTGATTTAATAAAATTTATCTTATTAAACCTTAAACTGAAGCTTAAGCGCCTGAATCTAATATTAATTATTGATTAATCAAACTCAAATAAACAATTATATCAAGGATACAGAGATAAATATGTAAATAATATAAGTGTTACCAAATCCCCTAGAACACTTAGGTAGACAAATGTGTTAGGGCTTGAAATTTAACACACTCAAACCTTAGCATTATATTAAGGGGGAGTAATAAATAAGGAGGAGTAATAAATTAAAGGAGTATCAAATTAAGGGGGAGGTTTATTTTTTAATTATCTCCTTAAGTGTTATTTTTTAATCTTCTCTTTAAAATCTCTCTAGAAAATTCTACTTCAATTTTTTTTTAAAAAAAAAATCTACTTTGAATAGTTTTAGCAAATATTTTCAAAATTTTATGTCAGGGGGAGGAATTAATTAAAAATTTCCCTTTATTTAAAATATTTAAAATTTGTGTTTGAAAAATGTTTTCTTAAAAATTTCTTAAACCTATTTTTAAAAACTAACTCTTATAAAACTAAGTTGTTTTTAAGAATTGGGTTTTACTTTTTATTGAAAATTGATTTTGAAAATTAGATTTAACTTAGTTTTGAAAATTGAATTTAAAAATCTAGTTATTAAAATTTAACTTTACTTAATTTTGACAATTTGATTTGAAAGTTAAATTTTAAAAAAATTAGTTTTAAAAATTGCTTTGTTATTGAAAATTGTGGAAATTAGATTTTTCAAAACTTAAGTTTACAAACTAAGCTTCTCAAAATCATTTTTCTTAATTTTGAAAATTGAATCTTTTACAAACTTAGTGTTGAAAAATAAATTTCAATCAGTTTTGAAAAATAAAATTTTCAAACTTAGTTTTGGAATTTTAATTTTGAAAACTTATGTTTGAAAACTTGAATTTTTAACTTTGACCTTAAAAACTATACTTGAAAAATTAGCTATCTTTCAAAATTACAAAGTTATAAATCAGCTATCTTTCAAGACTTAGTTTTTTTTCAAAGATTTAAGTAATAAAAGCAAACTAATCTATGTTTTAAACTCCCCCAGATTAACTTGATATTATTTCTTACTTTGTCTAAAGTCTGTATTTATGCTTACTTAATTCATGCTTACTTTTGATGAATGCCAAAGGGGGAGGGTTAGGTGGTTAAGTTAGCTAAACCAAACTGAAAATACAAACTAACTTAAAACCACATAAATGCATGTTGTTACTTGTTTTTTCTTGCATATGTTTTCACTAACTTAACCAGGTTGTCATTCCATCAAAAAGGGGGAGATTGTTGGTGCGGTTAGCACTAACGATTTAACCCATGTTTTGATGAATGACAAATAGGTTAAGTTATGTTTGTCGTTATCTAATGCATTGATCGAATATGCAGGCTAAGTCCAGACAGGTCGACGGGCTGACCGGATGTCTGACACGACGTCCAAGCGGGTCGACGGGCTAACCGGACGCTTGGCACGAAGTCCAGCTAGGTCGACGGGCTGACTGGATAGCTGACACAAAGTCCAGACGGGTCGAAGGGCTGATCGAACGTCTGGCAGGTAAGTAAAGGTAAGTCACTGGAGGAGAGTGACTGTGAGGACGCATCCCAGTTAAGGGACAGTAGGCGTCGGTCCAGTTTAGGTCCACTTTGGATCCCTAAATTGAGACTCTGACTAGGTTCTGGTCTCGGAAAGACAGGACCTAACTCATAAATCTATATAAAATGTCTATACATATATTTTTCTAACTCTGTTTTGTAGATACAAATGTAGAGCTTCAAATTTTGCACGCGTAGCAACTGACAGAGCTTGATTCCAAGTTCGGAGTCAAAAGTTATGACCTTCGGAAGATGACTGTGTCAAACAAGTTGTTGGAGACGACTCGAATCAGCCAGATTCGAACTTTCCTCATCTGATCCGAATTTTTGGGATCTGATAAGCTCTGGAGACCCCTCCAAAGGGCTATAAAAGGAGGGGGTGAGCAAGTTTCAAGGAAACAACTCTCAGAACGAAGAATCTGCTTCCTTGTGCTCCTGCTGCGCTGTGATCTCCGACAAGCTTTTCCTTTCTGTTCTAAGTCTTTTTATTGTCGGTAATTTTTCCTTATTAGCAATATTGTACTTAACTTGTAATCTATATTTTGAATTGCTAGTGAATTGCCCAACGAAAGTACTCACGGAGTACGGGCCTTCGAGTAGGAGTCGTCACAGGCTCCGAACGAAGTAAATCCACTATGTTCAATTTTCTTATTCCGCTGCGTTTATACTCGTTGTTTTTCGAATCGATATTCACCCCCCCTCTATCGGTGTTTCACAATCCAACAGGAAGTACGCAGTCAGACTTAGCTGGAAGCTCACAAACTCCCTCTCTGGACCTTACAAGTGATAATAACCTAGATAACCTAATAGAAACTTAATGACAACATTGCTACTAAAAACGTCATTTATGATGTCCTTTTCCATTCACACAATATCACAACAATATCTACTAAAAACATCATCCATGACATTTTTTTCCATTCCTCCAATAGTATGTCCACCTAACTAAAATGCAGTCATCTGTCCCTCACTAAGCCTCTTTTAATTTTGCCAGTCCCTCCTTCTTCCCATCTCTTGCTGCTTTCCACCTGCCCTTCACCAAGCCTCCTCTTTCCCGACCCCTCTCTTCTCTTCTCTCCATGCTTTCCTTCATCTCTAAGCAAACACTCTCTCCTCAGCGTATAAAAGGGCCCCAAACCATATCCTTTTGGGGCATCCACTTCTCCCACTGCCATCGCAACTGTCCAAATTCCCCCAGTGTTCTTCAAGTGTATTTGTAAGTTTTCTTTGTAAGCTATCTTTATGTACAAATATGTAACTCTCTCAGTTTTTTGGTTGTAATTCTCTATAAAATTCTCCGCTAAATAAGATCTATGCTTGCTTTTATGATGATAAACTGAGTTTAGTAATAAAGATATTCTGTCTATCTTTTCTTGGTTCTTTCCCTCAGTCCTTATCTTAGTAACCAATAGGTGAATAGTAACTGTATCAGAAATAATCAAAATCATATAAGACATGTGCGGGCTAAGTAAGAAGGGTATCTTTAATCCAAAATCTTACGCATAAATTGGGGCACTGATTAAACTGTGAGATCCTTAACAGGTGAGGCTCCCTGGAAAACAAACAAGAACAGAAAGCAGAGTAAGCGTAAAAAAAAAAAGAGTAAAAATTTACAGCATCATTATATTTACTGCATCATTACATTACCATTGTCATTTACTTTACTTCCGTAATTCACTACTGCTATACTTTCCTTTCTACTATTTACTTTACTGTTCACTTAGTGTTTACTATTTACTATATTTTTTCCAATGTAACTTATAAGAAGAAACATAAAAATTTAATATATATATATATATAATAGTGTTGACAGAGAGACGACTGTGACACACCAAGCGTATGTGCCCAGGAAAGCAGACCCCCACGTGAGAATGAAGGACGGCGGTATTTAGGCTCTGCACACACTCAGACAAGCACACGGAACGTTAGAGACCATAAACTAAGGAAAAAGTCTCCGGTGCAGGCCCTCCGACGCTCAAGTCAAATACTTTTTCCCTAGAAGAACGGTGTATGGAGGAAAAAGAAATGTAGAAGACAAGTGCGGATGTGCACATACCTATTCAAGGGAGAGAACTTCCCTTTTTATATGACTATGCGTACCTCTGGAGCCTGACCGATGTCAGAGAATATTGGGTGTTAGCGCCTGTCGGGTGATGGAAGACGCATGACGCCCTCTTATGGATTGATAGAAGATGCTACTTGCAAATGACAGCAACCCATGGGAATATTCCATGACATATGATAGTTATTCCTTGAAAGGTGGTTACGATTCCTTGACATTGTTGTCGCCTAGTGCCTTTTGTCCTGCCCGAGTTTAGCTGCGGGTAGTTCGGGATGACCGTTAGGGTGTGGCGCTTGGCCTGAGTTTGGATGAGGGAGATGAGTTGCAACGGTGGTCCCATCTTTCACGCTTGGAGTACTGAAGGGCCAACTGAGAATTGTCTTACTGAAAGTACCAGGTCTGTCTATGCAAATTAGGTTGAGGAAACCAGACTAGTCGGGGAAGGTAAGACTTTCCTCTAGGCTACGTCTCATGTCTCTGATCTGGGATCATGATCTGTTAGTACTCGATCAAGAATTATGCGGCGGGTGATGTCAGGCGATCTGACTCCTTCTTTCTCCTAACTACTGGCTGTCACGTCCCCTTGATTTCTGACTGACTGATCTTATCGGACCTCACTTTTATGTACCGTATCATATATATAGTTGTAGAAATTCATGCATCCCGGTATAAAACGATGATATCAATGTTTTCTTTTAGATTTCCTTCTGTAGGGCTGTTATTTTCTGCCAAGAATAACAAGTATCAAAGAGTTAATCTAATACATAAGTTAGCATAAGGATCAATTTATACTGTCATAGCCTTTTGGATCAAATTATTCCTATCAATAAGAGAATTAAAGTGAAAGTAGATTTTTTTTAAAAAAAAACTTAAGATATTATTTTACTCATGTGTTTAAGATTTATTAGCAATCACTTCCTCAAAGACAACAATTTACAACTAAAAAAAGAGCACTTTAAATTTTAAGTCTATGAACTTTTGAAAACTTGAAATTATTTGGAGATGGGAGAAAGAGAAAATTTAAGACGAGAATTTACGACTTAAAATTTTGAGAGATTTGAGAGGGAGTGTTGAGGCATTTCTATAGCGATGGCGAGCAGCGTAAATAAATATAAACGGGTGATCCCGTCCGGAAGCTGAGTCGGACGAAGGCCGGTCGCGGTGGACTGGGCGTTGACGGAAAGTCGCGGGCGGTGCAGGCTCCCCACGGGTGGCTGATGCGGCTGCAGGACCCTGCGCACACTCAGACGATCCCCCTTCTCACGTTAGAGACCAAAACCCAGAGAAAAAGTCCCCGGATCAGGCCCTCTGACGCTCAAGTCAGGTCCTTTTTCCCCAGAAAAAAGTAGACAGAAGGAGAAAAGGAAAACAGTTGTGGAAAGAAGTGACGGGGGAGTGTGTGCGCGTACCTGCGTATGAGGGATTTCTCCCCTTTTATGCGTCCTCCTGCTAGAACCTGCCCCCCCTGTCAGAAAACGTTAGACACCTGACTTTGTCCTCTAGTCCTGGACACCTGTCGCGCTGCCATTTGTTGGGAAAGCATCTTTCTGTTTAGGAACCTCCGCCTTCGCATTTGGGTTTTGTCCTGTAATGAGGGACAGCTGGCAGGCTACTACTGGCTATGAGGGCATCTTTTCGTTTCAGGAACCTTCGCCTTCGCCCGCATCGTTGGTATGTAATGATTACCCCTGACGGACCGTTGAGATTCTCCGCTCCCGTATTACTTAGCTCCTCCGATCCATTGTGTCCCCGCACCAGCCTGCACCTGTGGTTCGTATTTCCATGCCTCCCACTCGCAGACCTGCAGCCCTAACTGTCTAGACATAGCTACGCTGATCTTCAACCTGTATCCTGCGCTTTATACTTCATGGCCCTCAACCGCGGGTCTGTAGCTCGGGCTGCTTCTGATCAGCTCTGCCGCTTCCGACCCATTGGCCTATACTTCCAGTTCTTGACCTCTGCTTAGCTCTGCCGATCCCGACTTGCACCCTGCGCTTTGTACTTCCTGGCCCTCAACCGCAGGTCTGTAGCTCGGGCTGCTTCTGATCAGCTCTGCCGCTTCCGACCCATTGGCCTATACTTCCAATTCTTGGCCTCTGCTTAGCTCTGCCGATCCCGACTTGCATCCTGCGCTTTGTACTTCCTGGCCCTCCACCGCAGGTCTGTAGCTCGGGCTGCTTCTGATCAGCTCTGCCGCTTCCGACCCATTGACCTATACTTCTAATTCTTGGCCTCTGCTTAGCTCTGCCGATCCCGACTTGCATCCTGCGCTTTGTACTTCCTGGTCCTCAACCGTAGGTCTGTGGATCGAGCTGACTCCGCTCAGCTCTGCCGATCCCGACTTGCATCCTGCGCTTTGTACTTCCTGGCCCTCAACCGTAGGTCTGTGGATCGAGCTGACTCCGCTCAGCTCTGCCGATCCTGACCGGCTTCTGCCTATGCTGAGCCCTGACTGCCCTGTCAGCCTGCCTTTTTGACCTCCAAGTTGCCCTGACTATTGACCGCCACCTCCTCGTGACTTTTGACCGCCACATAGCCTGGACTTTTCTAATCCTTTCCTCTTGGGCCCCTCCATCACTAACCGTATCACAAGCCTCCCCCACAAGTCTAGTCGAAGGAGGACGACAGTCTGACTTACTAGACCTCCGCACCTTTCTGTGACCTCGACATATCTTTGTGATCTCAGCAGATCTCTGTGTATCTACCTCAGCGTATCTCTATGATCTCAGCATATCTCTGCGCGCCCTGCTTCCTGCGTCATGCGTCAGCTTTCGTGTCGCGTCGCTTGGGATACCATGCCTTCTTCATTACGTCACCAGTCGCTTGGGGTGTTGCGCCCATGCCTTTACTTTGACTTGGCCACCCGCCTTCTCTATAAAGAGGCCTTAAGGTTGCTCTTCCATGCTATCCCTTCTCTTTCACGCTGTCTTACCCACGTTTCACCAACCGCTTTTCCACACGATGCATTCTCCTCCTTCTTCTCAGGAAGTTGAGCAACCACCCTCTCAAAAGTTGGTAAACGAACTCACCACGCTACTTGTCTCGAGAGAGCGCGAGCTAAATCGCGTGTCTCAGGATTGAGATCGCCAGGTAGCTGCTCTGCGTTCCATGAAAGACCAGTATCGCCTTGCAAAGTACTGCGTGGACGTGGAGAAGACGAGGAAGGAGCAGTGCCAGTCTAGCCTGCAGCGTCAACTTGGTCTCCAGGAACAGCTGCTTCGAGAGCATGAACAGGAGCTCTCTCTCCTCCGCGCGGGCCTCGAGGATAAGCAACGCACTATCATTCAGCAGCAAGCGGTCATCAGATCTTTGCGCGCGGAGCGCCCCTGACTCTCCCGACAGGTCTTCGCGCGGGAGTGCTCGTTCCCCAGGGCCAATTCCTTCCACGAGTCAAAGCTGGCCTGGGGAATAGTTGTCTCAGTGGCTCCTTTGTCATACGGCGTTCCTGCTTGTGGCCTTGGCTGTATTACTTTTTTGCTGGAGTGTGCTACGATGTTTGTACATCTGTCTCCCTTCGACATGGTCTTTCCTGTTCAATTTTCATCTAGCAAGTATTTTTTAGGAACTGGTCCGTATGTAAGAGTCAAAAATTGCTTCATGCTTCCTTTTCATGTATGAATTTTGGATAATAAAACCAACATAGTGCTTAAGACTTAAAACTGTAATGAGCGAGCGAAACCTGATGTCGTAGTTAATGCTGACTCCCTAGGAGTAGGGTAGATGACGTTCCGTATCCTTCACCCTGCGTATTTGCTGCATATTTGAAATTCGTGCAAAGTAAAGTCAGATGTAGCTGACCTGATTATGGAAAACGCCCTGCTCAAGGTGAGGCACCTCTCTCAAAAAGCTAGTTAGGCATAGGCACCGAGCTCGCTTATGATTTTCGCAGAGGAGTTGCTTTCTGATCCCCGCATGGGGCCGACCTGAAAGGTCGTTGGTCGTGAGGACAGAGCTCACTTTTGATTCTCGCATGGGAGCCGACCTAAAAAAGATCGTTGGGCGTGAGGACAGAGCTCACTTATAACTCGCACTGAGACGAGAGTCTGGGACTACCGACCTAAAAGGTCGTTGGGCGTGAGCGCGAGGCTCACTTATAATTCTCGCATGGGAGCCGACCTAAAAGGTCGTTGGGCGTGAGAACAGAGCTCACTTATAACTCGCACTAGGGAGAGAGTCTGGGACTACCGACCTGAAAGGTCGTTGGGCGTGAGCACGGGGCTCACTTTTAATTCTCGCATGGGAGCCGACCTAAAAAGGTCGTTGGGCGTGAGGACAGAGCTTACTTATAACTCACACTGGGACTACCGACCTAAAAGGTCGTTGGGCGTGAGCACGGGGCTCACTTTTAATTCTCGCATGGGAGCCGACCTAAAAAGGTCGTTGGGCGTGAGGACAGAGCTCACTTATAACTCGCACTGGGGCGAGAGTCTGGGACTACCGACCTAAAAGGTCGTTGGGTGTGAGCACGGGGCTCACTTTTAATTCTCGCATGGGAGCCGACCTAAAAGGTCGTTGGGCGTGAGAGCAGAGCTCACTTATAACTCGCGCTGAGGCGAGAGTCTGGGACTACCGACCTAAAAGGTCGTTGGGCATGAGCGCGAGGCTCACTTATAATTCTCGCATGGGAGCCGATCTAAAAGGTCGTTGGGCGTGAGAGCATAGCTCACTTATAACTCGCACTGAGGCGAGAGTCTGGGACTACCGACCTGAAAGGTCGTTGGGTGTGGGCACAGGGCTCACTTTTGATTCTCGCATGGGAGCCGACCTGAAAGGTCGTGGGCGTGAGAGCAGAGCTCACTTATAACTCGCACTGAGGCGAGAGTCTGGGACTACCGACCTAAAAGGTCGTTGGGCGTGAGCGCGAGGCTCACTTATAATTCTCGCATGGGAGCCGACCTAAAAGGTCGTTGGGCGTGAGAGCAGAGCTCACTTATAACTCGCACTGGGGCGAGAGTCTGGGACTACCGACCTAAAAGGTCGTTGGGCGCGAGCGCGAGGCTCACTTATAACTCGCACTGAGGCGAGAGTCTGGGACTACCGACCTAAAAGGTCGTTGGGCGTGAGCGCGAGGCTCACTTACAATTCTCGCATGGGAGCCGACCTAAAAGGTCATTGGGCGTGAGAGCAGAGCTCACTTATAACTCGCACTGAGGCGAGAGTCTGGGACTACCGACCTAAAAGGTCGTTGGGCGTGAGCGCGAGGCTCACTTATAATTCTCGCATGGGAGCCGACCTAAAAGGTCGTTGGGCGTGAGAGCAGAGCTCACCTATAACTCGCACTGAGGCGAGAGTCTGGATACTCCGGTCCGAGACCGGTGGCGATGGCGCTGGTCCGAGACCAGTAATGATACTCCGGTCCGAGACCGGTGGCGATGGCGCTAGTCCGAGACCAGTAATGATACTCCGGTCCGAGACCGGTGGCGATGGCGCTGGTCCGAGACCAGTAATAACCCCCAAACGGCAAAGGCCTAGATGAGTCACTCTTCTTTGCCTCCATCAGTGCTGCCTACGCCGGCCTCATTGCTTTAGTTAATCTTGTCGCTATTGCTAGCTTTGGGCGTCCCCATTGGTGTCGCGTTTTCTTCCTGCAATTGCATTACGCACAGTATAGAATTAAGAATGGAAGAGGGAGCGTAAAAACCTTACTCCACCTTTGGGCCACAACGCCCTTGCATCCTATGATGATCTTGCAATTCTCGCGACGCGCCTGGTCAGCTGCTTGGATCAGGGCTATTTACGTGGAGCTACTCGCTCGGTCGATGAATATCCCCGCAGACCTGCTTGCTACTTTTCTGGCCCGGCAATCGCTTTCGCTATCCCGTCTTACCCCCGGCCCTTTTAAATTATTTGACTTCTGCAACTTCATGACACTTCCCGCCTAGCGTCGAGCCTTTCACGAAGAATGCTTCTTTCGTTGAGGCCACGCCTCTTCATGATTACCTTACCTTGTCGACCTTTAATGCGTTCCTTCTCGCGATGACACCTGTCTGGCGCCTTTACTGCGCACGCCCCCTGACGTCAGCATCTGAACCCTTTTGCACCCTTCGGCGCTTATTTCCCATCCGACGGCGCTGAGGCACGTTGCCCCAAAAAGATATGCGGCTCCACTCTCGATGTTTCCTAGAAATGAATGAGCTTTATAAACCCTAAAAGCAGTCCACCTTCCTTACCCTGACGCTTCGCCATCTTCCTCCTCCCTTTGTTCTTGGCCGTTTCTAGCAGTGCAACTCCTCGTCTTCCTGCTTACGCCTGACCTGTGACCCTTCTTGTCTCCATCCTCTCTGCCTTCTTGCTCCTCACAGCCATGGATGGTAAGGACCCTCTCTGGTATTCGCATTACATTTCTGATTTAGACCACCATGACCTATCCGCACTGCAATCCAACCTGGGGGTAGGCCCGGCATATGAGTTTCGCCTTCCTTCGACAGACGAACATCCTTCTTCTCCCCCCGAAGGGTTCATCACAGTCTTTAAGGATCAGGTCGTAGGCGGTCTTCGCTTCCCGCTACATCCTTTTCTTTCTGAGTTGAGCCAGTATTGTGGAATTGGTATTTCTCAGTTTGCCCCCAATGTGTTCTGAGCGGTCTGCAGAACCATCATCTTGTGCCGCATTTACCAACTCCCTTTGACCGCCAGACTATTCCATCACTTTTATTCCTTCCGGTGGGCCGAGGCGGGGGTATTCAACGTTCAGGCCAAGCCGGGCCTCAAGTTTTTTGACGACCTACCTTCTTCCAATAAAGGCTGGAGGTCACGCTTTTTCTTCCTCAAGCCCCCTGCCCCCTTAACGGGGTCTTCTCAATGGCGTTCTTTCCTTACTTCGGACTTCCCTTCGCATGTCCACGAACCTGCCTGCTCCGCAGCTGCGGACAAGCTAAGAGGTGTTGTGGTTCGCCTGTCTGTGCTGATGCTAGAAGGCATCCTACATGTTTTTGGCCTTAGCCCTGTCCCTACCGACATTGGAGCTCCTTTCGGTGAGTCATTATCTTTTTGTATACTGCTCTTCGCTAACTGAAGTGCTTTTTCTTCTTATTTTTGCAGCGGCCGCAATCCTCCGTTCCTTTGCCAGCAAAGAGACACCTGCGGTGGCCGTTCTGCAAGCTCTGAACGAAGAGCTAACACAGGGTCTACCTTCTGCTTCTGCTGTCGCCTCCGGTTCACCACTTTCGGAACCCCGGGCTTCTGAGGCAGAGGACGACCTGATGCTTATTGAGCCCCCAGCTCTCAGCCTTGCAGACTCAGCCCTGCCCCGCATCGCTGATCAACCCGCGGCCGAGCCATCGCCCGCAGAGCCCGCGTCTTCTCTCCTGCCAACTATGAAGCTGCGCCTTAGGCGCAAAGGCAAGAGAACAGCTCCAGCCCTCGCAACTTCTCATCCACCTCCTCGCCGCCAGCGTGTGGTGAACATTTCTTCCCCCACCAGGTCTTCGGATACGAGCTCAGTCCAAGAGACAAGCTTGGTCCCGGAGAAGGTCCCTGATCCGGAAGTGGCAGACCCGCCGTTGGACTTGACTGCTTCGGCGCCAATCCAGAGCCTGTTACCTGCCCCGCCTTCGTCCTCCAGCGATCAGCTTCCGTACTTACTGATGCCCTCCGCGTCTCCTCTTCGCGTGCCTCCGAGCTCGGCCATGCCGACCCCAAACTTGCCCTCGACAGACCCAGCCTTCGAAGCGTTGTGGAGGCTTCCTTCGGAGACCGATCCGGCCTGCACACCTGCTGCTGATTCGTCGCCTATCTTCGGTAGGGTCAACTTCTTTGGGGACCTGGCCATCTCCTGACAATCAGCCAGCCAGCAGTTCTGGGAGAGCGGTTCTCCTTTGGGGGAATTTGATCAGATTGCTCGTTCACTGGTCGCGGTAAGTCCCTTCTCCTATGTTCCCTTGTATCCGTGTATCTCTGTAACCTCCTTCCTCTTCTTCCGGCTACTGGCAGACCTGCTCCGCGAGTCTGAGCGCCGTGCAACAAGCGACCGAGCTTCAGCGAGAGAACGCGACGCTCAAGGCACGTCTCCAGGAATTAGAGCATCCTGCGACTTCCTCAGCTCCTCCCGAGCCCCCTTTGGGAAGCTTGGATGCCTATTTGCGGGCCATCGGGGAGTCGGCAGCTTCGGCTCGAACCATCTCCCATGCTGCCTTTGATAAACTTCAACAGTTGGAGGCGGCTTTGAAGACAAGTGAGTCTTCCCTGGCCTCTGAAGTGGAACGCCGTCAAGCGGCGACCTCTGAACTGAAAAACCGAGAGGCAGAGTTGCTTGCCCAGTCTAGGGAATTGGCCCTACTGAAGCAAGGTCGGGAGCTCCTACAAATGGGGCTGGCTGAAGCCCAAACCGGGGCCAATGCCGCTGTGGGTCGGGAAACCACCCTGCGAGCTCAGTGGGAAGCTTGCCAGGCCCAGCTTCAATCTTTGCAGGCGGAGCTTTCGCGGGCCCAGGAGGCAGTGTCTCAGGGCCAGAGTGACCTGAATGCAGCTTGCGCGAAGGCTACCCAGGACAAGGACGCCATGGCAGAGCACCTGGCGGGAGAGCTCGGGCGGCTGAAGGCCTACCGCTTGGCCTATGTTCATTCTTCCTTTTTCCTTTAGAAGCTGGGGCACTGGATGGTCGTGCTGCTGAGTTACGGGGCTGCTGGCGGGGTGAGACAAGCCTTCGAGCAAGGTTATTTGCGCGCAGCACCCCCCGCCACTTTCTTGGATACTGCTCACCTGGCCCGTGAATTGCCGCAGGACACCTTCCCCTCCTTCGAGGCGGATGACGGGCTCTTCTTCCAGGCTGCTCCTCCTCCTGCTGCTGCTCCAACCCCCGCAGAGGTGTCTCCCCAGGATCTTCCTGCCGCCATCCCCGAAGCTTCTAAAGCCCTTGCCCTTCCTCCTGCTGAGTCGGCCGACCCGGCACCCCCTCTGTCGGCCTTTGATGACCCGTCTCCTCCTTCTCCGAATGTAGTGTAATTAGAACTATGTTATGCTGCTTACTTTTTGATGCGTTGACACCGACTTTTCTTCGGTGGTATTTGTGTAATGGTACTGACCTCGGCCTGTTTGTCTTCGCTTTCCCCTGCGATCCTACAACTGTGCTGCGTCTCCTTCGCGCACTGATAGCTTGTTTTCTTCGGCAAGTTGTTCGTTGGTTTCGGGCGAGCTCCGATGATCAGATTTCCCTTATCTACTTTCCTTCGCTACGTAGCCTCTCCTCCCATCGCCGCCCTCCTAATGGGCTTGCCTGGGCTAAAGGTTACCTCGTGTGTCCGTGCAGCCCGCGGATTTGACTTATCCGCCTTCTGGTGACCCCTCCATACGCTTTTGTCCTGTTTGACACAATTTCCCAGGGAGGCGCTTCGTATCTCGAACCCTTATCTTTCCCGTAATGCCCCCTGGTTGTCTTCTCGAAGCTCATCGCAGAACGTCCCCCGTCACTCCAGACCCTGCATCTACCGTCCGTTGTTGACTTACGAAAATGTCCTCCACCCACCATACCTATAAGTATTATCTGACTCTTTCTTTCGCCATCACAGTAAAGCACTCAAGCGTCGCCGCCGCCGACTGATCGTTTCTGAGACTGCGCCTCGCTTCTTCTTTCTTCTCCAAGCTTCCCCTTTTCGTCTGTTCCTTCTGCCGCCTGAGATAATCTTCCTTGCAATGGCTTCTCCTTCTTGGGCTTCCTTGCTAGCGGAGCATTTCCCAAGGGCTTCAACTTTCGCTGAGTTAGATTGGGATGACCTACGGTACACTTACGAAGTCCCTTCTAGCTTTCGCCCCATCATTCCTACTGGTGTGAACTTGTACTTCGATCCCCCGCCGGGTTCTTGTACTTTCTTTACTGAGCAGTTCGTATCTGGCATTCGTCTACCCCCGCATCCTTTTTTGTCCGGAGTGTGCTTCTACTTTAAGATTCCCTTAGGTCAGCTATCCCCCAATTCCATAAAAATCTTATGTGGCTTTGTAGTACTCTGCGAAGTTTGTGAGGTTTCTTGGTCAGCTCCCCTTTTTCATTGCTTCTTCACTCTCGTTCGGGGTGCCGATGGTCTCTTTGAATTCCAAGCTCGCAGCCAAACCTCTTTCTTTTCCCCTCTTCCTCCTCCTAGTGCTAACTGGAAGAAAAAGTTCTTTTTTCTCCGGTTTCCGGAGGAAACTGCCTGGCCCATGCACTGGCAACCTGAACTGCCTCTGACTCCAGCGCTGGACGAATTCCACCTGGACCTCTCCTATGCCACAGCTGCTGATCGACTAGAGGATTGGCGCTTGAATCTGACGAGATTACTATCTGAAGATCTACTTTCTTTCTTCAGGCTAAGCCGCTGTACCTCTGACACACCGCGCTCCTTAGGTGAGTCCGTGTGGAATGCCTCTGATCCTGTCCGAACCAGGAGTCAACGGACACTGGGCACGTGGCGCTCCTTGCTGGATCCTTGAGTGCTCCGGCGAACCTGCAGCAAAACCGAGCCGGGAGGGGTGTCCCGGCGACGGCCCTCCGACGCTCAAGTCAGGCGAGGAATAACAAAAAAGGTGGCCTCAAGATGAAGACTCTTTTTCATACCTCCGGTGAAGAAATGGAGGCCTTATATAGGCCTCTCGAAGAAGCCTGGGCGCGCCAATCAAAGCAACCACCTGCCTTTGACCATGCCCCGGTATGGGTCTGTCAGAAGGGTCATGCCCAGATATGGATCTGTCAGGAAGACGTTCATGAGGCCATACTGCTACTGTATCAACCCTTCCATGATGTGACGGCAAAATCCTCCATCGTGCGATCTTGTGTACGGCCTAATCATCAGACATGCTTCTGCTGATATCTCATATCCCGAGCCGAGCGCATAGGCCGCTCGGCCACCTTTGTACCCTCGCCCTTATCTGGGCCGAACGGACAACCCGCTCGGCTCTTTGGCCCCAGCCGAGCGGACTCCCGCTCGGCCCTTCGATCATCCTGCCTTGGCGTCGGAAACCCAAGCCCATGGATGATTATCTCTAGCTCCGCTCGGACCTACTCGGCTGCTCGGCGCGGCCATTAACCGCTTAGTCAGCCCTTCATCGGTCCTCAAGCTGAGACCCTTCAGGAAGTGGGTCCCCCATTCTTACCGCCGGATCACTTGCCTTCCCTTCAAGTCTAGTCGAAGGAGGCAGTGAGTTCGACTGATTGGACTATATGTGTCCGAGCGGGCGGTCACCGCCTTTCCGTAGCTTATAATATCCCTGGGGCCGTTCGGCCCTTCTGCCAAATTCAGCCGCTCGGCTCTTCGTTTTGATTGTCTTGTCGCTCAACATGGATGTTTGCTTGTCTAAATCTTCTCGAAAATCACGCAAATCTTCTTCATTAAGCCGAAGCACGCGCGGTATGGGCGCCTTAATTGCACCCGGTGACAGAGCGACACGTGTCGACCATCGTGTGGCGGCGGCGTCACTTACGATGGGACGCCCCCGTTTGAAATGGACGGCCCGCTGGCGTCCTCGTTTCTCGTGACCTAGATCAGACGGCGGAGGCTGACCGGGCTCGGCCGTATAAAGCCTCCGTCCCCTTTTTTGGCCGGCCACTTGCTCGCGTTTTATTTTTCTGTTTCGTTCTGTTGCTGCGGCCTCCGGCGATCTAGTGTTTGATTTTAGGCGGCGATCATCTCATCGGTGATTCTTTCCGCCCGTTTCCTTCCCAGTGAGTCTTCTTCCTTCACTTACTAGATCTTCCCAACTTGTTCTGCCTCCTCTGTTCCCATTCCTTCGATTTCTCGCTGTCTTTTCGCTCCTTCGAGATGGCAAGCTCCTCTGAACCCGCTGTTGGCGTTCATGGCCCTTGGTACCTGACCATGGAGAGCCGATTTGATGAGGAGGGCGCTCGGCGCCTTGTTCAGGCGTATGGGATTCCTGATAACCACGAAATAATTATAGCCGACCCGACCGACCGGCCACATGACCCGCCGATCGGCACAATCTATTTCTTTTTAGACCAATTCCAGGGTGGCCTTAGATTTCCTACCCATCCCTTTATTTTAGAGGTTTGTAACTATTTTCGCATCCCGCTCGGCCAACTTGTGCCGAATTCCTTTAGGCTGCTGAGCGGGGTGGTCGTCCTGCACAGTATCCCTCTTGACCCCAAAATATTCCACTTCTTCTTCTACCCCAAACAATCCGAGCCGGACACTTTTATTTTCCAAAGTAGAATAGGCTTTAAATTTTTTGATAATATGCCGACCTCCAACAAACACTGGAAGGAGTTTTTCTTCTATATCCGACTTCCCGAGCGGCCAGCATTCCGAACCAAATGGCAGACCGCTGTGCCGACTCAGCCGGAGCTCGGCAAGTTCAGAAGCAATCCAGCCTATCTTCATGCGGCGAACTGGTTGTCCGGTCAGCGATACAAGATCGACCAGTTGCTGCTTAAGGGGGTGTTGTATATTTTCGGATTGTCTCCCGTTCGGGCAAATCTCCCCTTCCGCATGAGTAAGGATTCTTTACTCTCTTAGTCTTTTTTGTCTAATTGATTTTAATTTCTTTTACTGCAGCTGAAGTCATGTGGCGCTCCAAGGCTACTGATCATCTGAAGTTGAAGTCCGTGGAAATTGAAGCGGCCACCAAGAAAGAGCTCGCCGAGCGGGGTCTCATCCCCAGCCGCCCGGCAGATGCAGGAGAGGGGGGGGGGCGCAATCCGCCCCTGAAACAGAAGCTGCCCCATCCGCTTCAACGGAGGTTGAGGCGGATCCTATTTCTTCGGCCCCCGCCGAGCTGGGCGTCCCCCAGGTCGGGGATCCCCCATTGGAGGTTCGGCGGAAACGTCGAAGAGACTCCAGCCTTCCGCCGACCCAAGAGGCGGAACCACAGGCGTCGATCGGCGTAACTTCGCCTGTTCGCACGCCATCACAGATCGGGACCCTTGGGGCTTCGCCTACCGCACAGCCCTCCGGCTCCCCTCCCCGGACTCGTCGCCGCTTACGTCGGTTGGGCGAAACTTCCACCATAGGGGAGTCCTCGCATCAGGCGGCCGCGATTGAAGAAGCGCCGTCCGGCCATCCAACCATCAAGACTACCCTCCGATTCCCATCGGAGGAATATTTACTGTCCGCCGATCGGCCCTCGAGCCCCGTTCACGAAATAACCTTGACGGGTCCGCTCGCCAAGCTTTTTGAGGACGCGCAGATCCAAGTGGCCCTCATGACGCCCAAGCAGCTCGGCGACAACAACATGCAGCAGGCCACTCAGGTAAATTCATTTTTCTTCCTGTGCCACGCTACGGTTTGGTTCCTGACTTCCTTATTTCCTTTACAGTGCTGGGCTGAGCAAATCGCCACTAGCCATCGGCTAGCCGAGTTGGAGGATCTCCTGGAAAAACTCCAAGTGTCGGGAGGTCCCACGGCCGAGCGGGAGAAACAAGCTCTAGAGGCCGAACAGAAGAAGGCTGCCGATCTGGCTGCAGAGGTGGCCCGACTCGAAGACTTGGTGAAGAAGCGGGACGGGGACGTGAAGCGCGCCAGTGGCCGGAAGAGGCGGGCGATTGCTGATCTGGATAAAATGAAAGTCGAAGTCCGGGCCCTAGATCAGCAGTCTAAGAAGCTAGAGGCCGAGCTGAATGCTGAGCGGGAGATCCGTTCAGCAGAACGCACAAAAGCCGAGGTGGACTTGAAGGCTGTCCAAGATACCTTAACTGCCTCCCGAGCGACACTCAAAAAATATAAGGAGGGAGAGCCGAGTCGCCTAGCAGCAGCGCGCCAGGAATACCTCCGCTCGGAGCGCTTTGGCAAAAAGTTCGGTGGCAACGTCTCCTCAACCTTCATCGAGGCGGTCAAGGTTACCACGGCGTACTTTAAGAAGGGGGGGCACCTTCCTGCTGACCTGAGCATTCCCCCTCCTGAACTGGCGGCCATGATTGACGACATCCCGGACGCCTTTTTCAATTTTGAAGATCCGGAGTGATGCGGGTTACTTCAAGTACTTTCTGTATTTCATCCGCTCGGCGGATGTAAAATTTTTGTACGTGCCGTTCGGCATAATTTTTCTTCTAATGAAACGATGCCCCTTTGCTTGTCTTCCTACTCATTGTCCATAATATTCTTCTGTTTGCTTAACGTTGATGCTTAGAGTCAGTCATGCTCTTAAGCGTTCCTCCTCACGCGTCCGATCGGCTTAGCCCATTGCATAAAGTCCGAGCGGGGAGGCCTACTCGCTCTGCATGTATCTTGCTCTGATATTCGTTCGTCCGCTCGGGGTATTTATAGTCGCCGGACCGACTTGATTTTTAAAGTCGGAGCTCGACGGCGCGGCTCTCGATTTTTAACGACGGTGCTCGTCGGCGCGGATGTTTATAGCCGATCGGCGCGGCTCTCGATTTTTAACGACGGTGCTCGTCGGCGCGGATGTTTATAGCCGATCGACGCGGCTCTCGATTTTTAACGACGGTGCTCGTCGGCGCGGATGTTTATAGCCGATCAGCGCGGCTCTCGATTTTAACGACGGTGCTCGGGCGGATGTTTATAGCCGATCGGCGCGGCTCGCGATTCGACGGTGCGGATGTTTATAGCCGATCGGCGCGGCTCTCGATTTTAATGACGGTGCTCGTCGCGGATGTTTATAGCCGATCGGCGCGCTCTCGATTTTAACGACGGTGCTCGTCGGTTTCCGCTCGATTTTATAGCCGGTCGGAGCGGCTCTACGGTTTAACGTCCGGGCTAGACGGTCTTCCGCTCGCCGTTCGGCGAAGCTTTTTACCCTCCTTTTTATCACTTTTGGTTCCTTTCACCCAGCTCGGATAACGTACTCTTGGCCGAATGGCTCAGGGTCTACTTCGTCGAGCATCTTGGCTAGGATAATATACCTCCGTCCGAATGGTACGGGGCCTTCAATTTTAGAGCGCTTGGCCCGACCCATTTACCTCCGGCCGAGCGGCTCGGGGCCTTCGTTCCTCGAGCGCTTGGCTCGACCAATTTACCTCCGACCGAACGGCGCGGGGCCTTCGTTCCTCGAGCGCTTGGCTCGACCAATGTACCTCCGGCCGAACGGCTCGGGGCCTTCGTTCCTCGAGCGCTTGGCTCGACCAATGTACCTCCGGCGCGGGCCTCGCTCCTCGGCGCTTGGCTCGACCAATGTACCTCCCGGCGAACCGCGGGGCCCGTTCCTCGGCGCTCGGCTCGACCAATTTACCTCCGGCGAACCGCGGGCCTCCTCGGCGCTCGACCGACCAATTTACCTCCTACCGAACGCGGGCCTTCATTCCCGGCGCTTGGCTCGACCAATTACCTCCGACCGAAGCGGGGCCTCGTTCCTCGGCGCTTGGCTCGACCAATTTACCTCCGACCGCTCGAGCGCTTGGCTCGACCAATTTACCTTCGGCCGAACGGCGCGGGGCCTTCGTTCCTCGAGCGCTTGGCTCGGATATTATACACCATGAAGATAGGCCGCTCGGCCGATAATGCCAATTGTGTTCTTTAACATTTTGCTTCCTACATTTCGAACATACAGCCAAACAGAAAATATACAGCATATATTATATTGGCGCACCTTTCACCCTGCCCTGGAAAGGCGGGAGATAATGTGTGCTTCCTGGTTGATCCAAGTCCCATTCCCTCTTCATCCGCTTGCCGGCCCGTCTATCCATCTTCCTCCTATGTGGTCAATTCATCGCTTGACATCAAACTCCCGCTTTTGAAGTTCCAGAAGAGGGGTTTGCTATAAGTTGAATTCGGGAGACGAAGTATCTGCTTTTGAGGGAAATGGGGCTGTGGCAGTCGATGCTTCCGCTCAGCCCTTGGAGGCTGATGCCGCTTGCTGCTCAGCCGCTCGGCTTGCACATTCTCTTTCTGTTGCTTCATGAGCTTAGCTGCTCTTGCCTTGATTAGAGCGTCGGGCTTCTTTATGGAGAGCGTTCTCGTGTGTTGTCGTCCAGCCTCATCCATTGTTCCCGTTCGGATGCAGGAGCGTTCCCACAGACGGCGCCAATTTGATCCTGTCCGAACCAGGAGTCAACGGACACTGGGCACGTGGCGCTCCCTGCTGGATCCTTGAGTGCTCCGGCGAACCTGCAGCAAAACCGAGCCGGGAGGGGTGTCCCGGCGACGGCCCTCCGACGCTCAAGTCAGGCGAGGAATAACAAAAAGGGTGGCCTCAAGATGAAGACTCTTTTTCATACCTCCGGTGAAGAAATGGAGGCCTTATATAGGCCTCTCGAAGAAGCCTGGGCGCGCCAATCAAAGCAACCACCTGCCTTTGACCATGCCCCGGTATGGGTCTGTCAGAAGGGCCATGCCCAGATATGGATCTGTCAGGAAGACGTTCATGAGGCCATACTGCTACTGTATCAACCCTTCCATGATGTGACGGCAAAATCCTCCATCGTGCGATCTTGTGTACGGCCTAATCATCAGACATGCTTCTGCTGATATCTCATATCCCGAGCCGAGCGCATAGGCCGCTCGGCCACCTTTGTACCCTCGCCCTTATCTGGGCCGAACGGACAACCCGCTCGGCCCTTTGGCCCCAGCCGAGCGGACTCCCGCTCGGCCCTTCGATCATCCTGCCTTGGCGTCGGAAACCCAAGCCCATGGATGTGTTATCTCTAGCTCCGCTCGGACCTACTCGGCTGCTCGGCGCGGCCATTAACCGCTTAGTCAGCCCTTCATCGGTCCTCAAGCTGAGACCCTTCAGGAAGTGGGTCCCCCATTCTTACCGCCGGATCAGCCTCCTTTTCGATTCCCTGTAAGAGTGACTTCTTGTGTTGATGCCTTCAGCTGAAGTTTTGTATCGAGCGTCGGAGGTTCTGCCTCTGCCTCTCGATGACCTGGAGATAATGCGGCGCAGTCGGGCAATCTTGGGCAGGAGGCTACTCCCTCACCTGGGGTCTGCCGCAGTCGGGGCAGCGACTCAGCCTGCTCCCAGCCTTGCCCTACACGCCGCTTCTCCTTCCTCTGCCGCCTTGAACCGAGGTCGGGGTCGGGGCCAAGCCACTCGCCCGGCCAGAAGTGTCTTCCGAGGAGCCTCGCGATCATCCAGACGCTGTCGCGCAGCTCTTCATCGCGCAGGTCCGAGCTCATCCGGACAGGGCGACACAGCCAGGGGTGCGGCGGCCTCTTCCCTGGGTCAGCCTTGTTCTGATGATTCTGACTCTGATAACCAGCCCCTGCTTCACAGGCGGCGCCGAAAACCAGGTCTGACTTCATTAACGCTTGGTCTTGCTTTTTTCTTATGATCATACTGCCTCTTGCTACTGTCGTGACTGGCTCTGACATTACTTCCCTCTTTACATCTGTTTTCCTTATCTGGCAGCTTCCCCTAACCCCTACAGGGGGCGACCAGCTGCGTTCCGCTCCACTCCTACTGCTGCAGAGGGAGACAGCCCCGGCGATCATCAAAACCCGGTGCCCACTGAGCCCATTCCTGAGCCAACCCCGGCCCCTCCTAGTGCTGACGCCGGCCCTTCTCAACCTTCCTTCTCCGCCCGCCATCGTTACAGGACCACCATCCCCTCTGAAGCTGCTCTAGCTCGGCGGCCCGACGCCCCCGCAAGCCTCTTGATGATGAAAGGCTGTCTCGGCAGTTTGTGGGCAGAGAGCATGGATCAAATGGGTGACGCACCTCCATTGGCCCAGATGGACAGGTTCTCAAAGTCCTAGGCTAAAGTAAGTACTCTTCACCTTATACTGGGTAGTGGTTGGCCTTAACTGAGGGTTATATCTTTCCTCCAGACTCATGCAGAATCCCTAGTGCTGAACCAATCTTTCCACACCCTTCATCATGAAAGCAAAGAACTACAGGAGAGAGTCTCCGAATTAGAGTTGCAATTGAACGACCCCGCCCAGGCCAGTTATGCTTTGCGAGCGGAGATTCAGGCCCTAACCAATCAGACCAACCGACAGAAACGGTCCCTGATACAGGTGAAGGATGAGCTCCGAGCTATGAGGGAAGAGAAAGCTGCATCTGAGGCGGGGTTTCAGCGGCAACTAACCCACCAAGCTCAGGAAATACAATCCAAGAATACTCTTCTGCAGGACAAGAACAATAAACTGGAGGTCGAGGCGGCGCAGTTGGAGACTCAGGCAGTTGAATTGCGGGCGCTGAAAGCAGAACTGTCACAGTCCCGAGCGGCGTTAACTGGGGTATCCACCGCCTTAACCGTCTATCAAGGAGGAGAGGAGGACCGCTGCCTACGAAGTCGAATGTCCTACCCGACTTCCCCCGAATTCCTGTCCCAGGCTGGGGCACGCTTGGCTACGACTGTGCCCTACACGGCGGCTGGAGTCATCAGGCAACTGCACGCACAGGGCTTCCTGAGCTCTATCCCCCCAGCAAACTTCTTGAATCATGACCAAATCGTTCAAGGCTTTCCGGATGAGATTTTTGCTCCTTTCAAATGATCTGTACTAGCCACTTAAACTGGGAAATCGTTACATGTACATATGTCTTTTCGAGTTTTCATTTGACTATCCTACTGCCTCCTCGCCCCTCGTCTGATCCAGCCTACGTCCACAGAGCCAGCCCCCTCAAACTCGATAGGGCCGTAGGTAGTTGGCACTCCAAGGTCGATCCAACTTCCTTCCTTGAGCGTCTTGTAAATAATAGGCTCCTGATGCCAACCTCTTGATAACCTTGTACGGTCCATCCCATTGAGGAGCCAACTTCGTCACTTCCCCTAAGGGCTTTATCTGCTTCCAAACCAGGTCACCTTCTCCGAAGAACCGAGGGATTACCTTCCTATTATAGTTCTGTCTCATCCTCTGTCTGTAGGCTTCCAACCTGGCAGCTGTTTGCTCACGAATTTCGCTGATGAAATCCAGTTCAGCCAGCCGCCGCTCGGTGTTCTCTCCGTCGTACATCATCCTTCTTACAGAAGGTATCCCGACCTCCAGAGGAACCACCGCTTCATTACCATAGACCAGATGGAAGGGTGTCAGACCTGTGCTCTCTCGGGGCGTCGTACGGTAGGCCCACAAAATGCCTGGGAGCTCGTCCACCCAGCTGCCCCCCATGTGATCCAGCTTGACTTTAAGCCCGCGTACTATCTCCCGATTGACTACCTCGGTCTGACCATTACTTTGAGGATGAGCCACTGAGGTGAAGGCCTGAGTTATGCCGAACCCCTTGCACCAATTCTGTATCCTGTGCCCTTGAAATTGTCTACCATTGTCTGACACCAACTTATGGGGTAAGCCAAATCTGCAAAAGATATTTTTCCATAGGAACTGGATCACCACATCTTCAGTGATTCTGGCTAGGGCTTCTGCTTCTACCCACTTGGAGAAGTAGTCTACTGCTACCAACAAGAAGCGCCTCTGCCCGGTAGCCATCGGGAAAGGCCCCACGATATCCATACCCCATTGATCGAAAGGGCAGGATACTGTAGAAGTTCTCAGCAGCTCTGTAGGTCTGTGCGTCAGGCTCTGGTACTTCTGGCATGATAGACAAGTATTCACCAACCTCTGTGTGTCCTTCTACAAGGTAGGCCAGAAATAACCAGCCAGCAATATCTTCCGAGCCAGCGTTCTTCCCCCAGCGTGATTACCACAGCACCCCGAATGTATCTCTCGCAAGGCCTGGTCCGCTTCCTCCATATTCAAGCACTTGAGTAGAGGTCTGGAGAAAGACCTTTTGTACAGCTGATCCCCAATCATTGCATAAGAGTGGGTTTGCCTCCTAATCATACGCGCTTCCTCGGGGTTGGTGGGCATGGCTCCTTGCTGAAGAAAGCTCATTATGGGCGCTCTCCAATCAATTACTTCTCCCGTGTTATTCTGTAAATCTATCTGGGCTACAAGGAAGGTCTGCGCTATAGATCGGTCGAGCGTCCATGTACTCAGGGAACTAGCCATTTTAGCCAACTCATCCGCTCTTTCATTTTCAGCTCTAGGAATCTTCGTGACTGTGACCTCCTTGAATTCTCCTTTCATCTTTTCATAAGCCTCCTTATAAACTTGCATCCTCTCGCTATTCACCCCAAATTGGCCGGTTGTCTGCTGCGTTACCAGCTGATGCCGAGCTGCTTGCAGGCCTGTTAGTAGAGCTTCATATTCTGCCTCATTGTTGGTAGCTCTGAAATTTAACCGCACGACCAACTGCATGATATCTCCCTGTGGGGATATGAGCAGTGCTCCTACACCACTCCCCCGATGGGTAGCTGACCCGTCCACGTAGATTTTCCAGACCTCTTCTGAGTCCGCTGGGTATACTTCTGTCAGGAAATCTGCCAGAGCCTGTGCTTTAATTGCGGTTCGAGGCTGATATTGTATGTCATACTCCCCTAGCTCAGTTGCCTACTTGATAAGCCGACCCGCCACTTCCACCTTGGTGAGAGCTCGGCCCATTGTACTGTTCGTCAAGACGGTAGTGGGGTGCGCCAAGAAATACGGTCGGAGACGCCGAGCCATGAGAACAAGTCCATAGACCAACTTTTCCAGGGCCGTATACCGAGACTCGGCCCCCTTCAATAGATGACTGAAAAAATACACCGGCCGTTGTACATTATCCTGCTCCTTAACTAGCACGGCCCCCACGGCCTCGGGGGTGGCTGACAAGTAAACCCAAAGGGGCTCTCCCACAACAGGCTTGAACAGTGATGGCAAAGACTCCAGGTACTGCTTCAGCTCTTCAAAGGCCTGTGTGCATTCTTCCGTCCACTGAAACTTAGCCGCTTTCCTGAGCACTTTGAAGAAGGGCGCCGCTCTATCTGCAGATTTGGAGATAAATCGGGACAGGGTTGTTATCCTGCCGACCAGCTTCTGCGTCTCCTTCAGATTCTGAGGGATCTGCATGTTCCGAAGTGCTTGCACCTTCTCAGGGTTGGCCTCTATCCCTTGTTCGGTCACCAGATAGCCCAGAAACTTCCCTCCTTTGGACCCGAACAGACATTTCAAGGGATTCAGCTTCACCCCATATTGCCTCAGAGTCCCACAGGTTTCTTCTACATCTTTTATCAGACTGGACGCCAGAGGGGACTTGATCAGGATGTCATCAACATAAACCTCTACGTTCCACCCGATCTGAGCCCGAAAGACTTTGTCCATCATCCTTTGGTAGGTAGCTCCAGCGTTCCTGAGTCCGAATGGCATGACGGTATAGCAGAAAGTACCGTCAGCCGTTATGAAGCTGACCTTCTCCTGGTCTTCCTGGGCTAAGGGTATTTGATGATATCCTTGATAAGCGTCCATCATGCATATCCTTTCACAACCAGCCGTTGAGTCTACCACCTGATCGATACGCGGGAGAGGATAACAGTCTTTGGGAGTGGCTTTGTTTAGGTCGCGAAAGTCTATGCACACCCTCCACTTGTTGTTTGGCTTCTTTACCAACACGACGTTAGAGAGCCAAGACGGGAATTGCACCTCTCGGACGTGTCCAGCCTTCAGGAGCTGCTCTACTTCAGCTCGGATAATTTTATTCTGCTCGGCAGGGAAGTTTCTATTCTTCTGCTTGACTGGCTTAGCCTCGGGTATAATATGCAATTTGTGCTCGGCTACTTCTGGTCTGACCCCGGGCAACTCCTCTGGCGACCAAGCAAAGACGTCTCGGTTGCGGCTCAGACACTGTATCAGCTCCGCTTTAAGCTCTGGAGGTAAGTCACTGGCGATGCGAGTGATGCTCTCCGATCTGTCAGGGTGTAGCTGGACCTCCTCCCAAGAGATCGGTTCTTCAGTAATAGGTAGCGGTTCCTCTTGGATAGCGTGTACTCCCCCATCTTGCGTCCTCCGGCTTTTGCGCGCCTCTACTCGGACCATGTCTATGTAGCAACTACGAGATACTTTCTGTTCCCCCTTGACCTCTCCGACCTGCTCGCCGACCGGAAACTTGATCTTCTGGTGAAAGGTGGAGACGGCAGCCCGGAACTCATGCAGGGCTGGCCTCCCCAGGATAACGTTGTAGGAGGAAGGCGAATCCACCACAATGAAACTGCTCCTCCGCGTGCGCACCAATGACTCAGTGCCCATGGAAATGGCCAGCTTGATCTGACCCATGGGTTTGACTTCATTACCTGTAAATCCGTACAAGGAAGTGGTTACAGGTTGGAGCTCAGCGGCGTCGATCTGCATCTCCTCAAACGCAGCCCTGAATAAAATGTTGACCGAGCTCCCGGTATCCACAAAGACCCGAGCCACTCGGCTATTAGCAATAACGGCCCTGATTATGAGGGCATCATCGTGGGGCAGCTCTAAACCCTCCAAGTCTTGGGGCCCGAAGCTGAGGATGCCTGCTCGTAGCTGCATCCCACGACCCCTACATATAGTCGCCGGCTATGTGCTTTACGTGCCCGGCCTGAGTCTCCGTCAGTGGGCCCTCCTGAAATCATACCAATCTCTCGCACAGCCACGTTGCCCCGATTATCGAGTTCTCCGGCGTCTCTTCGGTCTTCGCCGGGGCCAGCTTGGTTAGGTGGGCCAGCTAGGTCGGGCCGGGCCTGCCGAGCACGTCCAGCTGCAGCCCGTTCTTCCTCCATTCTCTGTATTTGGGGCGCCAGCGCCGGGGGGGGGGGGCAAGCCTTGCTCCGCAGCTCGCCTGGAATCCCGGGCGAATTGAAAGCAGTTGCTGAGATCGTGTGTCCTGGACCGATGATATGTGCAATATGGTGCTCCCCTTGGTCCAGGCCTGGGCGCTTGTATGGCGGCGACTCGCGGAGCTGGCCTGGCTCCCTGAGCGGGCTGGGGGGCAGGCCTGGGTTGAATGCGCTGGAAGGGCTGGGCTGGCTGTGGTGCTCTTCTTTCAGGTCGGTTGCTGAGCTTTCTCTACTTTGATGTAGCTGCGCTCTTCTCTACCATATCGTCAAAACTCTCAGGGTTTTTGATGAGATCCTGAAGAATTCTCCCTCCACTCCGTGGGAGAAGACGCTCATCAAGATCTCGGAGGTGGCGAAGGGGACGTCGTTAGCTACTGGTTGAATCGATTGATGTAGCCTCAGGGGCTGTTGACTCTGCTTGAGAGCAAAAAAGCAATTTATTTAGATGCAGGGCCTGAACGCTTTGAAGTCCTCAAGCGGGATTATCTCCGTCGAACCACCTTCAACAACCGGTTCACAGACTGCGCGCTCCGCCTCTTGAACTTCGACATCGATGGGTCCCTCGACTATCTGAAGGTCGGCGGTTATCTCCCTTTCAGTGATCTTCAAGATCTGGGCAGAGAAAGGTACCTTATCGTCAGGATCTTCGGGCAGATCTTCAGCCATGATCACGGCCTTCCCCTTTCCTGAATCCCGAGGCGGGTGTAGAGAGCTTTCCGCCACTGAGGCTGGCGGCTCCTCCTTCTTTGGACTACGCCCGCGAGGTCCGGACCGATGATAATCGCGGCGGGGCTCTCGGAATGAAGCATGCGGAAGTTCTTCCGGCTGTTTCCTCTTTGAGCTCCTGTCGGAAGCGGGAGCTAGTTCTTTGGATGCCTCAGGGGCTAGGCGAGGTCGTGAAATTGTGCCTTGTCTTTCGGAGGCGGCCTGCTTCCTAACCTCCTTGAAAAGCTCGTACTCCCCCGCAGTCATAGTTACGTTGATCCTCCGGCTAGAGCTTCGACCGGAGTCCTCCATCTTCACGCTCCGGAACAGGTTCTTGTATTCCCACAGACGGCGCCAAATTTGATCCCGTCCGGAAGCTGAGTCGGACGAAGGCCGGTCGCGGTGGACTGGGCGTTGACGGAAAGTCGTGGGCGGTGCAGGCTCCCCACGGGTGGCTGATGCGGCTGCAGGACCCTGCGCATACTCAGACGATCCCCCTTCTCACGTTAGAGACCAAAACCTAGGGAAAAAGTCCCCGGATCAGGCCCTCCGACGCTCAAGTCAGGTCCTTCCCCCAGTGGAGAAAAAAAGCAGTAAAGAAAAGTAGAGTGTGTGGAATCACAAGATTTCGCATGCCTCCGCGCGTCCTCCTGCCAGAACCTGCCCTCCTGTCAGAAAACGTTAGACACCCGGCTTTGTCCGCTAGTCCAGGACACCTGTCGCGTTGCTATTTGTTGTGAGAGCATCTTTCTGTTAGGAACCTCCGCCTTCGCACTTGGGTTTTGTCCTGTAATGAGGGACAGCTGGCAAGCTACTACTGGCTATGAGGGCATCTTTTCGTTTCAGGAACCTTTGCCTTCACCCGCATTGTTGGTATGTAATGATTACCCCTGACGGGCCGTTGAGATTCTCCGCTCCCTTATCACTTAGCTCCTCCGATTCATTGTGTCTGCGCACCAGCCTGCACCAGTGGTTCGCACTTCCAGGCCTCCAACTCGCAAACATGCAGCCCTAACTGTCTAGACCTAGCTACGCTGATCTTCACCCTGCATCCTGCGCTTTGTACTTCAGGCTGCTTCTGATTAGCTCTGCCGCTTTCGACCCATTGGCCTATACTTCCAGTTCTTGACCTCTGCTTAGCTCTGCCGATCCCGACTTGCACCCTGCGCTTTGTACTTCCTGGCCCTCCACCGCAGGTCTGTAGCTCGGGCTGCTTCTCTTCCGACCCATTGGCCTATACTTCCAATTCTTGGCCTCTGCTTAGCTCTGCCGATCCCGACTTGCATCCTGCGCTTTGTACTTCCTGGCCCTCCACCGCAGGTCTGTAGCTCGGGCTGCTTCTGATCAGCTCTGCCGCTTCCGACCCATTGACCTATACTTCTAATTCTTGGCCTCTGCTTAGCTCTGTCGATCCCGACTTGCATCCTGCGCTTTGTACTTCCTGGTCCTCAACCGTAGGTCTGTGGATCGAGCTGACTCCGCTCAGCTCTGCCGATCCCGACTTGCATCCTGCGCTTTGTACTTCCTGGCCCTCAACCGTAGGTCTGTGGATCGAGCTGACTCCGCTCAGCTCTGCCGATCCCGACTTGCATCCTGCGCTTTGTACTTCCTGGCCCTCAACCGTAGGTCTGTGGATTGAGCTGACTCCGCTCAGCTCTGCCGATCCTGACCTGCTTCTGCCTATGCTGAGCCCTGACTGCCCTGTCAGCCTGCCTTTTTGACCGCCAAGTTGCCCTGACTATTGACCGCTACCTCCTCGTGACTTTTGACCGCCACATAGCCTGGACTTTTCTAATCCTTTCCTCTTGGACCCCTCCATCACTAACCGTATCAACGGGTAATATGAATGATTTTTTTTTTAATTATTAATAGAAGAGAAGACAAATTTTCCTTCGTTTTTTCCCGAGGAGAGTAATAAGAAACTTAAGATTAATAAAAAGATGAAAGTTTAAATTTCAAATTTTGAATGTGTATAACAGATTTATTTGACAGATGAACTAAAGAAAAAAATGTCTATTCTAAGATAGTTGGTTAAAACTTCGTTCAAGATTAAAAATTTTAAATATTCATAAAGTATATTATATATATTTAGGTTAAAGATTTTAAGATTTAGAGGTTGAGTTATAATGAAGTTAAGTTAATAAGATTTTCTTTTTAAGATTCAAATTTCCTTCTTAGATTATAGTGTTCGAAATAAAAAATTTTAGATGTTCAGAGAGTATAATATATGTATTTAGAATGTTTCAAGTTTAAGTATAAGGAATTTTTTATTTTTAAAAATAAATAAAAAATCGAGACGCTTGAATTAATATCAATTTAAAAAATAATAATAATAATAAATGAATTAAGACGTCTAGATTAATTCTAAACACCTTGAACAAAATGTCGCAATATATATATATATATATATATATATATATATAAAAAGGTGTTACCTTGCACACCTCATTCGTAGGTGACTACTGAGCGAATCTCAATGAGTTTAGGCACCCGGACACCTCTCGAATACCCAGAGCGGATTTCATAATTGCCCATGAGCAAGATATGCAAAATAACAACCTCTTTATATATAGGGGTGCTATCTTGCACACCATATTCATGAATAATTACTAGGTGACTCTTACTAAGTCCGGATGTCCCAAGCGAAGGTGTTTATTTAGTCTTATGAATCCCTTAATTTTAATCACAAATGGCTCAACATTCTAAATTCTTGTACATTCAATTTAGTGTTCATACGTTCACATCTGTGAACCATGTACGAGCTCATGCGTTCGTGGTCTCGTCCGGTCAAATCAAACTAAATTAAACCAAACTAATTATATAATAATTTCTTAGGTCGTCAAATAATTTTAAACATTAATTTATCATCTATACATAAGTTGATTTTTTTTACCGATCTACCCATAGAATAAATAAATAGTTTATATATCATTCGAACTAATTGGTTACGAAAGCCAATTTATTACGGATTTATAGTGTGGAAATACAAAAGGGAGTGAAATGAAAGTTTTCAAAATAAATATCATAATAAATCAATTACTTTGCTGAATAACAATAATCAATCGCCCTTTAATTTGTCACGCGTATAATTAATTGACTAAATTAAAACGTCCTACGATTCGACAACTAAAACCGCTCAACTCAATAGCGACTAAACCCTCGGCCTCACCGGTCTCGTTAGGGTTTTTGGGGCGGGCGTCGCGCCAACACACCGCACCCTCGCAGCCTCTTCTTCCTCCTCCTCCCGACCTCCACCACTTCGTTCCTTCTTCCCATATCCATCCAAAACGGGGCCTAGCAACCGTGGTTACTTGATCCTGGCGCGGACAGCAGGAGCTATGGTGATAGGGGTTTCCACCCACGTAGGCGTTCGGGGGCGCTTCTCTCCCTCTCCCTCCTATCTCTGGTTATCCTCTTGCCTCCATCACGGCGCTTCTGGATCGCGGCCGATCTTGCCCATCCGTCCCGTCGCGTGCTGCACTGGGTATTTTTTTTTTATATACATATATGGTAACATTCTCCTATATATATATTGAGTAAAGTTACAAATTCTGCTATAAATTTGTAAAAATTGCCACATATATATACAAATTATGAAAACATAGTAGTTTTGGTTAAAATGGCTACATTGCCATTTTTCATATCAAATTTAAAATTTGAATATATAAATGCACTCAAAGAGGCAATTAGAGCCCATCTATCAGAATGACCATACAAATTGGTCATTTGATCAATCAGTCGTCTCTTATAATTCATCTATATATTCAAATTCAAAATTTGAGCACATAATAGGCTTGGCCAAATTTGCTACACGACTAATTTTAATAATTTTTTTATTTAGATATTTTTATTTTTATTATTTTAAGATTTATAATTCATATACTAATTTTTAAAAATTTATGGAAGATCACTTTGCTCTATTATTATTATTATTATTTTATATATATATATATATATATATATATATATATATTTGATAATTTTTGTCTTAAAAAAATTTATAATTCATGTAACACTTTTGATCAAAAAGTTACATGAATTGCCAAGGCACATGCACTAAACCTGTTATCCATCGCTCTTGTTTTTTTAAAACATGTATATGAAGGTGCAGTGGTTTAGAAGAGCAAATTATATAGAAGACATGGATTGATGGACAAATTTGATAGAAAACATGAGATGGGATATGCTTTTGATGATAAATAAAAATGCTTAAAGCCAAATACAATAGTTGGTTGACAAAATCTAATGTATTACGTGCATTAGAACCATTTTTTTATTGATATATCATTTCTTAATGCCTGTTTTATTGTCAAGAGGAACATATACAAATCTTTTTGTTATCTAAAGCATATATTCATAATGTGGTTGGACAATATCAGTCGAAGTTTCTTAATGCATGTGAATCCTTCAACCTCTTTTTTCTCATATGAATTAAATTGTCATAGACTATAAATTCATGTCTGATATACTACAGTAGGATGGAAACATACTTTAGGAGTAGGGTCAGGGTGCTCTTAACTCTCAGAGGCAAACTAGGGTTTGGCTGGTACTTACAATCCTTAGATTTATTCACAGCCCATAATCCAAAAAAGGGGAAATGTTATTTCTATTAAGGGACCATATCCCTTAGATTATATAATCTGTATGTACAATTGAAATCATGTAATCGTGAGAATTAACTCTTCCAAGTGGGCAATCGTGAGAATTAGGTACTTTCACTTTTTGCAATGGTGTCTTAATGGCATTATGCTCATACGATATCCATGGAAAGGGATGGCCATCGACAGGGATGCAAGGAGTGAACATTTAGAGTGGATTGTACCCTCACCTTGCCCTGATTCCACTGTATCCTTGGCAATGTTTTCCTTGACTAATTATTCTTCAACAGAATATGTTGGAGCTGCAGAAGTAGGTTATGCTAAAGTGAATGTTTCTACCCTTTGATCTTCTTTTTTTAATGCGGTAATTTTGGTGCTGTTACCTAACTATGGAGACAACCATAAAGCTAATTCAATTGTAACTCATCAATGGATACCTATGACTGTTTTCCAAATTGTCTTGCTAGGACAGAAATAGCAGATTATATGGCTTAAACATGTTCTTTAATTTATTTGACATCACATGGCATTTCAAGGTCAGGACTCAAGCAGATAGGAGGAAGAATAAAGAAAGAAATGTTAGTTTGGCATGCGTACATCTGTAGTTTATATTGATTTACTTATTGACTGGTCTCTTTAGTCGTTTAATACAATATGATAGCGCTTTTCTTGATATTATAGTAATTAGCTTTCTGCTCTGTCCGGTGCTGATGCAACATCTGTTTTGTTTATAGAACTACGCAAGAAATGAATGAAAGAATTTCCAAGGACTGGTGGCTTTCAGAAACGGACAAACTAAGGTTGAAGAAAAAACATAACAAATTGTTGACAAATATTAGAGGAGGGGGTTGCACTGATTTATTACCCCAATATGTTGATTCTAAAATTAGAAAGGAAGTTGTTGAATTAGGAAATGTTGAAAATGGAAGAGTTCACATTCTTACTAATCATCGTCAAGACATAATTCACCAAGTTCCTACTCATACTGTAAGACATAATTCACCAAGTATGAATGAGAGTGCCGTTGATAATAAACACCAACAATCATTGATACCAGAAAGCAGGTTCCCATTCCAGAACCCTCAACTGGAGAGACCCATATTGAATCTCCAACTGCGTCAGTATGATCGTGTTGCAAAAGTTGTTAATAATGTTTCTGGTGGCACCGTGCACTCTGAAAAATGTTTTATCAATGACCAACATATCAAGACATCTACGACAGGACGACCTGCCAAGGATTTGCAAAAGGTGGCACACCAGGAAAAAATTACTGATCTGCATGACAAAGTAATTATTGTTGATAATGTCTCAACAGCTAAAGAAGTAGCTGTAAGACATAATTCACCAAGTATGAATGAGAGTGTCGTTGATAATAAACACCAACAATCATTGATACCAGAAAGCAGGTCCACATTCCAGAACTCTCATCCGGAGAAACCCATATTGAATCTCCAACTGCCTCAGTATGATCATGTTGCAGAAGTTGTAAATGATGTTTCTAGTGAAACAGTGCACTCTGAAAAATGTTTTATCAATGGCCAACATATCACGACATCTACAACAGGACCACCTGCCAAGGATTTGCAAAAGGTGGTACACCAGGGAAAAACTACTGATGTGTATGACAAAGTAATTATTGTTGATAATGTCTCAACAGCTAAAGAAGTAGCTCGGCTACTTATTACAGAGTACAAAAATTTCATTCATGCATGTGATACTGAGGTAAGTTATCAAGAGCACATGATCTAACTGATATTTAAGTAGCACAATTGCTTGACTCACATTCATTATGTTGCTATTGCTTTGATTTCTACATAATGTGGATATAAGGGGTGAATATACGTCCTGATTTTACCCCAATGTGGATACTATTGCTTTTATTTTACTTGATATTTAAGCAATTTATTACTTATTTGGTAGAAATTGATATCCTGAAATCGAGCCTCTAATTAAACTGAGTTATCAGCAACTACTAACCACAGATTATTGAGCTGGGCTATGTGTATCCCTCATCATCATTGAAATTTTGTTAAGTTCATCTGTCCCCTATATTATAAGGCACCATCCTTAGTGTTTAATATATGGGTCACTTATTTAGTGTTTAATATATTTATCAGTTCTAAAGCAATCCAAGTATATAGATTCTTTTATGATGTTTACAGATAAATACCTTTTACAGTTATTATTATTTTTTTTTTGATTTGCAATTTCTAGCTTCATATCATCTCTCTCTCTTTTTAAAAAAGATTTATTTGATCTTTTCTCTCATAGGTAGCCAATATTGATGTGAAGTCCGACACACCAGTTGGACATGGGGATGTTATATGCTTCAGTATCTACTCTGGTCCACTGGCAGACTTTGGAAATGGAAAGTCTTGTGTTTGGGTTGATGTTCTTGATGGTGGAGTGGAAGTGTTAATGGAGTTTGCTCCATTTTTTCAAGATCCTTCTATCAAGAAGGTGTAGTTCATTGTTGGTTTATCCACTTCAATATGCTAAAATTCTACTCCTGTCTCATGTTTTCACTATTGAACAGTTACTAAAGCTATGATTTTTTGGAAAATGGTAGAGTAGGTATCCTATATGCCTAATGATGTATATTTTAGAAGTATTGTGTGGTTCTTCTGACATTCTCTAGATTGGTTTCCTAGTGCTGCATGTGAATGTATATTTTTGACATCATCAAATATTTTGATTGCATCTTCTTGGAATTGTAGCTGTTTTTTGTTTGTGCTGCATTGGTCAAGCACCTTCTTTTCCTTTAGGCATATTGTTTGTTTTGCATATGACTCTAGCAATGGTGGATATGTAATCTTTCATTTTAAGTCTCAGCAAGCTTTTGAGCTTGGTCTGGACTCTGGACACAGTGCTTACCTTTATCCACATCGTTTCTAAATTAAATTATGAAAGATAGCTGTTTGTCACTGTTATTTCTTATTCTTTCAATTATGCTACATAGATTGTTGATTCGAGTTTGAGGATTAGTACTTCCTAGATTAAGATCATTATTTGTTTTATGAAAATCTTATCTATACCAGTGCTTCTTCCTCTCAGTTGGAATAAGGCATGCTCGTATTCAAAGTTGTGTGATACTAAATGTATTTCTCTTCAATAACATGTAGGTTTGGCATAATTATAGCTTTGATAGTCATATAATAGGAAACAATGGGATCAAGCTTGCTGGGTTCCATGCGGATACCATGCATCTTGCACGACTTTTTGATTCTTCTAGGACAATCGATGGGGGTTATTCACTTGAAGCACTTACAAGTGACCCAAAGATCATGTCTCAAGGAAACTCAGATGATGATGTTGAATTAATCAGTGGAAAGATGTCAATGAAATCCATCTTTGGTAAGAAAAAATTAAAGAAAGATGGAACTGAAGGAAAAATTATCACACTTCCTCCTGTTGAAGTTCTACAAAGAGAAGAACGAAAATCGTGGATCAGATATTCTGCTTTAGATGCAATGAATACATTAAAACTTTTTAATCGCTTGAAAGAAAAACTTATGCATGTACCATGGTTTTATAAAGGCAGTTTACAAGGAACAATGTATAACTTCTATGAAAACTGCTGGCGCCCTTTTGGTGTTCTATTAGTAAAGATGGAATCTGAAGGAATTCTGGTCGATAAAGTCCATCTATCAAAGATTGAAAAGCTCGCTGTTGGTGATAAGCAAATAGTTGCAGATAAATTCAGACGGTGGGCATCCAAGTACTGTGAGGATGCCAAGTATATGAATGTGGGAAGTGATACTCAAATAAGGCAGCTGCTATTTGATGACACATCGAGGAGGTACTTAATATTTTTTTTAGCTATAGTTGTTTCTAACATTTTTACATTGTCATATGGCCACAGCCAAGTAGTACCTAAAGTTGATTACTAGACTTCCAAAATTTTCCAATGAAGTTTATAGCATTTTGACAGATTGTTTTTAGCTTCCAGTTTGTTGACTGTCAATTTGTATTGAGATTGGTAGAAGCCCCAGATTTGATCATTTAGCTAGAGTAATCATGTCTTGTTTGACTATTTCATCTATAAATGCTTTATATATTGCCTGTCCACCAGTACTTGGAAGACCAAATTGATCTTGTTGGTTTTCAAGTTGCATGTTGCAGTGATGGAAGACGGTAGAAGTATTGTGAAAAAAATCTTATGTTTTGTTCAGATTTGCTTGATAAAGCTTTTCTATGTTTGTGCAAGTGGTATATGCGTGCACCAATCAAGGTTGCTTGATGCTATGATTGTTACACATCAAGTTAATCACATTGTTTATGAACTGCTTTACCTGTTTACCAGATGAGTTCACCCTAATTTTTGAATCAACAAGTCTGTAATTTTAACCTTTTTGTCATTATGTTTTGCAGAGGTCGAAATGATATGAATTTTGAGTCAAAGCCAGAGTCAAAGTCATTTAAGGTTCCTAATACTGAGAAAATTGTTGAAGAAGGGAAGAAGACTCCTCTCAAGTATCGTACAATTCATCTACATAAGATTTGTGAAGGTTTGCAAACTGATATGTATACAGCCAGTGGGTTTCCGTCTGTAAGTGCTGATGCTCTAAAAGTATTTGCTGGAAACATCCCCAGCAATCAGATTTTTCGGATCGATAATGCATGTAAAGATGAGTATGCCACTGAAGAAGGGATAATGGACGACCACAATCTGTCAGATACAGGGACAGATTATGAAGACTGCTCTTATGGTACTGCATTTGAGGCATTTGGAGGAGGCAATAAAGGAAGGGAGGCCTGTGAAGCTATTGCTGCTCTTTGTGAAACTTCTGCCATTGATTCACTGATAACAAATTTCATTATTCCCTTGCAGGTAAATTGATGAAACATATGTTCTCGCTTGCAAAATTTTTGTATGAAGTGGAGAAATGTTGCCTGCATTTAAGTAAATTTTCCTGGTTAACAATAGTAAATTTTCCTGGTCATTTAATTCTGCATTTAGGTATGTAAAATATTTGCAACACAATGTAAATATTGCTTGTTAAGGTCTTTTGGGGTGTCAGTCATAAATTTTGAAGTTTTATTTTAAAACACTTAGACAAATGCTGTTCCTGACATTTTTTAAAGAAGCAGACTTGCAAGTGTATCAGTAGTCCTACGGGTTTGTATTTTTTCTCATTTAACTTTCCCAAAAGCTGGTGCAACTGGAATTCCCCTCAATCCAACTATACTGACTTTGTCTTTGATTCCTAGGTTAATGATTGAATTGACTGGTCCTGTTTTTGAAATTCTGGCTGATGATCTGTTTTATGTTTTCCCTGTTGGTTTTATTAATTGATGTTGATCCTTATGTTGGTTTATTATGATTTTAGGAAAATCATATATCCTGTGTCCATGGGAGAATTCATTGTTCTCTGAACATCAACACTGAAACTGGGCGCTTATCAGCTAGGAGACCAAACTTGCAGGTTAGTTTATTCTCTCTGGCATGTTGTGGTTACTCGGTAGTTGCAACACTGTGTGATCAGTGTTCTGTGATCTTGATAATACCTCCATCATTTCTTTATTCTCTTCATGGCTTCTCATCTATTTGGTACTTGCTTTGCTGCAAATTTTGTTGAGAATTTTTTAATCTTTTTCAATATAAAATCATTGTTTAATATAATTTTATATAATAGCTAAAGATGTTCATGCGAGTTCCTTGGTGCTTAAACCAAATGACATATTTCTCTAGATAGGCTTGGTTTGAGGTATTTAAGGACACAAGGTATTTGTACATGACCTGCCAAGTGTAGGGGTGTTTTTCAATCCTTCATTGGAAAATATTTTAACCTGAAAAAACTGTAAATTTGTATTTGGTAAAATAAGAAGGAAATGAGATTCATCCTGTAACTTCGCATCACTAGCTTGGATTGACCTGTTTGATGTCTGACTGCTATCCTACCCATCTTGTTTACCCCACATAGGGTGGAGCAGGAAGGCCTTGCTAATCAACTTCTTCTTGTCTGATCGTTTTATGATAAAAAGGAATAGGTAACTATAGGAAATTAAGAATAAAGTAGTATATATATACCGAAAAAAGCTAGTTAGCCTTTTTTTTTTTGATATTAGCTAGACAGCCTTCCCAGCCGTCCTCCAAAATATCGTCCTTAGTCAAAAAAGCTAGTTAGCTGTATTGGCTTTATTGATCATGTCAGTGTTAATAACCTGCTTGGAATTTTTTTATTTTTTACTGCATGCAGTTGAAATTGTGAACGGTAATAACAAATTACTGACTTGCAGTTTGAATGTTATTTGTCAAAATAAAATATGCTTCTGAACCATCTAGATGTATAAAGGACTGCAAGATTTCTAACAAATTAAGTTGGATTGTAGATTTAGTTATTTACGTTATTATCTCTTCAATATTCAATAGCACTAAAGTGAAGTCCATCTCCATTTTGTAGAAACTTGGGAATTTGCATGTATGGACAATTATTATATGTGCTCAGTTCTGCATTGAATTTGCATTTATCAGTTTGAATCCTTGGTATTAGGTTTTTGTGTAATAACCTGTGTGTTACAGCAAAAATTTATTTATGTTAAATGAGGTGCCCTTTTTGTTGTCTAACCAGAATCAACCTGCACTGGAGAAGGATAGGTACAAAATTCGGCAGGCTTTTATTGCTGAACCAGGAAAATCTCTTATAGTTGCTGATTATGGGCAGGTTAGCGAGCTCAATATTTACTTGTAACTTCTTTTGGCTTTGTGAGGAATTATCTTATGTTGTTTTTGTTAATTAAAATAATTAAAGCTGGAGCTTAGGATCTTAGCACATCTTGCGGACTGCAAAAGCATGTTGGAGGCCTTTAAAGCTGGTGGAGATTTCCATTCTAGAACAGCTATGAATATGTATGCGCATGTGCGTGAGGCTGTCAAAAATAAGAGAGTTCTTCTTGAGTGGGATCGTCAACCTGGAGAAGACAAGCCTCCAGTTCCTTTATTGAAAGTAAGCTTCCAATAATATTTCAAAAGACTTATTTATGCAGGTAAATTTTTAGAAGCATTGTTATGAGATAATATGACAGTGTTGACTGTCGATCACTTCTCTTATGTTTATTCTGTTTCACTTACTTTGCTGGTGCTCTATTTTAGCAATATTTTTTCTGCAATCCATCAGCTTCTCTTGCCCTTTTAATTTGCTTTTCTTTGTCTGACAACTATGAGCTTATGCCAGGACGTCAAATGGGATTACAACCCTTAGATATCTAACCACTAGGCCTAACAAGTTTACTTAAAAATTAGGTAAATGGATTATTTAGAAATCTCAAGGTCCATATTATTAATGTTTAAAATCTGGCTAGGCCATCTGAGTTGGTAAATTTCGTATTCTGGTTAAATTTGGATATCTGACTTTGTCAATGATCCATGTGTGGCAAATCCTCTTATTTAAGCCAGACTTACAAATCTATGAAATTCTTACTTTTTCTAATAACAAACTTTTTTCTGCCTTACATTTACAAGGTTCATTTTCCTTTATCTTCTTTGACATATATTTTCACCATCTTGTTGTTGGGTGGATAATCATTTTTCCATTGACATTTGTGCTTTACTAATCAGGGAACAGGAAATGTAATTAGAGTACTTTATTGTGTTGGTTTTTAGTAGATGGAACAATCTGAAAGGTCTGTTTGCTACCTCGTTGATCTCATTATCTCTGTCATCAATACAGGATGTTAAGTTAGGTTTGCTCGAGAGACCAGCTGGACCAACCGTCACCTACCAAACTGCTGTGTTTCTGATATTTTTACCAATTAGTTATAATTACTAATTTGCATTGAGGGACCAAACTTAACCTACCAAATTACTTTGTGTTGCTGATATCTGTTCTATTTAGTTATAATTACTAATTTGCCTGGAACTTTGCCGTGCTAATGAACTATGTACTTAGTAGTTGTTGCTACGACTATTAATATATTATTAGTGTTCAATAGTTGCAACACCATGCTAAATATCATCATGCCTATTATCTGTGTTCATTATCATAATTTTGAAGGGAGCTCTTTTGATAGCCTCGCAGAGTTTAGTATAAGTCCAATTTTATAATTCTAGGATGGCAAATTCTCACACATTCCTTAGTTTCCTTAGTTTTATCTTGTCTGTCATAAGATAGTCAAATATATGATTGCTATGATTTATTTATTTAACACTCTAAATTTTGTCCAATTGTTTTTCCTGTCTAGGATGCTTTTGCTTCCGAGAGAAGGAAGGCTAAGATGCTTAATTTTTCTATTGCATATGGAAAAACTCCAGTAGGCCTTTCTCGTGATTGGAAGGTAATTTCATGATAACTTGTAAGATCTAACTTCGACAACAATTTCTCAATGTAGCAATAATAAATATATGTATGTATTGGTCCATCCATGTCTTATTTTATTCTGTGATATAGTTGAAGTTAGGTAACATCTGTGTAACATTTTATGCTTATGATCAAATTTGAATGTCCAAATTATTTCATTCCATGATTAACCTCAGCCATTAGTCACTTCTGTAGTTCAGAGGCTTGGCTCTGAAAGAACAAATATTTCTGAATTATGTATTGTTATTGTATTGCGATGTCGTGGTGTCTTACGTGATACCCGTGACAGTATCCTTGGTAAAATTTGGCATAGAAGTTATCTTGCATGTTATCTGATACCCGATGACCTGTTTCTATTTTTTGTATATTCTTCTCTTGGGCATGTGAGTGACTGCATTTCTAAATTTAATAAGCACAGGATGTCTAAAAGGCTACAACTGTACCTTCTTGAAATGTCTACTCTACTCATTCAGTTGCAGAGTCCTAACAGTTGTGTTAATACATGTCCACTACAACAGAATCTGGTGCTTGTGTTGCTGACATGGTCATTAATTCAATTGTCAGTTACATTATAATCACATTTGCTTGCTGCTGCTCATTTCCTGACATTAATATGTCATCCATTTGGTGTCTGCAGCCTAAACATGGCTTCCTATATAATGGCTATGTGCAATAAATACTGAGATGTGCTATGGTGAAGCTTTTTTTTTTTTCAATAGTCCATGGAGAAAATGTTTGGTAGATTTAATATTGCATTCCCAATCAAGGTTGACAAAATGAAGAGTCTAAAACAATGCACATGCACGAACATTTTCTCATCAACTCTTGTGCTCAGGTTTCTTTGAAGGAAGCCAAAGAAACCCTCGATCTTTGGTACAAGGAAAGAAAAGAAGTAATGAAGTGGCAGGATAGACAGAAAAAGGAGGTCTGGGAAACTGGTTGTGTGAAGACATTGCTTGGACGCTCAAGACATTTTACTTCAATGATAAATTCCAAAAGTCAGAGGGGTCACATTGAACGAGCTGCAATAAATACACCAGTCCAGGTATGGTGTAGAATTTCCTATTTGGCCTAAAACTTTAGTTATAAATGCATCTGTTAGTTATCTATTAAAAGGAGAAGAGGGAAATCAAAGAACCAAGGAAAATGGGGAGATTTTTGAGAGAAATCCAATTCGTAAAAAATTAATCATCACCTTACAGCTTATGCTTTTATACAAGATTTACAAAAAAAAAATATAATAATGTTTTTGACATGGAGAATCACGATGATCATGTAGTAGGTGACTCATTCCACCCTTTTTTTTTGAAAAAGGATTTGAGCGTCTATATGTCACTGCATTTTATTGATGTCCCAAAACATACAAGAGGTTGGTTAAGATTAAAATTACATATGTAATTGATTTCGTCATAGGTTATTCATACTTTTAGTTGATGACATATGAGATGCAGAATCAATCATTCATTTAAACAGAAAATTTAATATACAGTTCAACAAAACTTTAGTAAGATGTGATGCGATGTGATGACATTTCAACATATGACTCATTCCATCCTTTTTCTCGAGTGATCGAGTAAATCTAGTTTTTGAAAGATGTCTTATATCAATTTGTTGTGTAATAGACCACTGAACATCAGATGCACCGCCTCATCTTGGTTGGAAAGCAATTTCCTATAAACATGTGAAAAAACTCGTAGTTCATCTAGAAACTTGTATAACCACCCAAGCAAGATGTAAAATTCAATAATTACAAGCGTGTGCATGTACACATGTTCATACACATAAGAGTGTGGGATTATTTTTCTATTTCAACTTGATTATAACATTCTTCTTTTTAGAAGCTTTCAATATCTTGATTGCCTCCATATCATGGCTTCCCTACTGTTCTCTCTCAACATAACCTAGCTTACTGTTCTCTCTCAACATAACCTAGCTGATGGGTGTTGGTGTTGTTTTTGTTATATAAGTTAATTCTCTGTATTTTCAAGTTTCGCAGCTTATGTACTGAAATCAATTAACAGGGAAGTGCAGCAGATGTCGCCATGTGTGCTATGCTCGAAATAGATAGAAATGTTCATCTGAAGGAGCTTGGATGGAAACTTCTGTTGCAGGTGAGTTTGTCAGACAGTCTTGTGTCCATGATCCTGCGATAATGTGTCATCATGAGAATTTCTCTCTTAGTTCTAGCCAAATATTCTAGATTTATAACCTCTTCTCCATTAAGAATAATGAACTTGTTGTATGCTAGGATTGACACAGACTTTCTCCCCCTTATTCTCAACAGTGATTATAGCAAAAAGTAAACAAATATTTTTTTGTTATGCAAAAGGTTTTTAAAAATAAAAAATAAAAAAATTCTCTACTTGCATTTAGGGGTGAGCATTCGGTTAATTCAGTTAATTTGATATTAATTTTGTATAAATTCTTTTTATTGTTATTTTAAACAAATTTAGTTAATTCGGTATTAATTGAAATAATTAATTTGGTTAATTCAGTTTTAGTAAAATTTTGATTTGATTTGGTTAGCTAATACTAAATCGGTTTTCGGTTAATTCGGTTAATTTATGGACCGAATTAACCGAATGTTCACCCCTATTTGCATTACTGCACATGTTATCTTAAGATTCTTCAGAATCTGTCAGTTAATTGCTAATGTCTTTAGTAAAGCAACTGAACAGTTTGACCCCAAATGCTAGATATAAACCTCCTTTTTAGGAAAAATGATCAATGCAAAGACTTGCCCTCTTTCCTTTATTTTTTCTGCTGTTAATCGCCAAGATTTTCCCAAAAGAACTGAAAACAAGGATACGAATAGAACTTGTAGCAAGAAGTTAGAAATATTTTATTGGTTATGCTGAAGTACCTTTCCAAGCTTTTTATTTCCCATTTGCAGTACATGCTTGTTATGCCAGGATTCTTTGAAAGTTATTGCCTAATTGCTAATGTCTTTAGTAAAGCAGCTAGACAGCTGTCAACATCAATTCAGATATGAGTATAAAAGATTAGCTTGGTTCACGAAGCTCCTGTCAATACGGGTCCCGGAGAAGGGTATGCAGGCTAATGCAGCCATAGTCTGCTTTGCAAAAGGCTGTTTCTGAGATCACTCAGATACCGGTATCCCAATAAATATTTTTCAAAGTTCTTACACATGACCCATAGGAGTATAGTGTATCTATGTTGGAATTTCGGGTGTCTAACTCATATAGTGTGGGGATAGATGAAATGTTTGGTTAGAAAAGCTAGTTGTTTCTTCCATATAATGGAAAGATGCCTGCTGAGCAGTTCATTTGTTTATAGAATTTTGTTCTTTATTCACGCTGCTTGATGGATAAATTGGTGTTTTCAGTAGAAAGCGAGAACTGCTACATAACTATTTTTGCATATACAAATTATGCCCTTCGCCTTTTTTGCCTGATGATTCCATTTTTCATGTTTCTCTCTGAATTTGTTTTTGGCTGTAATGCTTTTTTTTGAGCAGTTTGTTTCACCCAATAATTGTAGTGGAAATGGGTTCTATGTTTAAAACCGTACAAAAGTTGCTAACACTTTACTCTAACCAGGTGCACGATGAAGTTATGTTAGAAGGACCTGCAGAGTCCGCAGAGCTTGCAAAGTCCATAGTCGTGGAGTGCATGTCCAAACCCTTCTGGGGCGAAAACATCCTTAAGGTCGACCTTGCTGTCGATGCAAAATGTGCCCAGAGCTGGTATGCTGCTAAGTAGCAAACAGAAGCCGCGAATTCAAGTCCTGATTTCTCTTTTTGCTTAGTAATTGTCACTCGAGCAAACGTGTACACGAGGGGTCAAGCTCAGGAAAGAAGCTACTGTCGATATTGCCTTTTGCAAGTTACGGAGTGCAAAAGGTCAGCTTACGAGCAAACTTGTATTGTATTATTCGTGTATTAGTGTTGGTTTTCGAGTGCATGAAAGCAGAAGCTGCCAAAACGGCGTCATCCCCATTGTAAATTCTATTCGAACCAATTTCTCCTAGATATGCCCATGTTTCCCTAATTATGTTCTAAAACATTCCTGGTTGAAGTGAATATTATTGTTGGTTGTCCTGAAAGTTTGCGTTCAACATCGTGTTGCAAATAGCGACTACACTGACTAGTTTTGCGATTTGTCAAGGTTGATTGTATCTAGATATATTTGCAACACCATTTGTGAACAAGAGTATTGGCGTGTGTAGGTCAGCAATGGGATCAACGGTTACCAGTTTCAAATAGGTTTCTGGTTGAGATCCACTGGTTCAGTTGGCACACTAACTATTTCTGTGAATAAAGCGTTCAGACCTAACCAATCAACTAGTTGAACCGGCCTTCCGTAATACCTTTCTTGATATTCCAATTAAGATGGTTCTGAACTTCTGATATTGCAGGAATAGTTATTTCTAAGTCTTAATTAAACTCTTTCCTGCATTGTTCCTTTTTTTCCCCTCACGAACACCTTCCCCTCGTGAGTGCCTATAGTGATATCGCCGGAGCAGCCGACGACTGAGTGCATATTCGCCTACGTTGCCTCCTTCCACACGAGACGTCGGCACCCCATCCTTCTCATTCCCAGGCCATATGAGACATCGACGCTCATATTGGAGTTCCTTGCAATTGCCGGAGTAGCCGGCAACCGAGTGCACGTCCATTGGCGTTGCCTCCGTCCATGTGAGATGCCAGTGTTGCCTCCGTCCACACAAGACATCGACACCCCATCCTTCTTCCCGAGCCATGCACGATGTCGATACTCATATTGGAGTTCCTGCAATGACTGATAAGCATGACAATAGATTAGATTCGGATTACATTTCATATCCTATATCAAGTGAAAGATCAGATATCTTCTATACTAATAATTTTTTTTTATATCCAACTATCATTATTTAATAAAATCATATTAAAATTAATCTCATATTAAAAATATATATAATTAAAAAAATAAACTAAAAATCTAAATAACCTACTCCTAATGTAAAAAAAAGTTAGTGAAATTTATAAAAAAAATATTCTTTAATATATATATATATATATATATATAGAGAGAGAGAGAGAGAGAGAGAGAGAGAGAGAGAGAGAGAGAGAGTACAGTTATCCTGAGGGGGAGACTCGCTAGCGACCATCCATCTGGCAGTCCACCTCAATTTTTTTTTATTTGCTTAATAAATTTCTTCCCCCTCGTGACGCCGTCCCCGGTCTTTTCCTCGCCGCAACTCTTCCCTCTCCGCGGCGCGTTCTCGCCACGACTCTTCCCTCTCCTCGACGCAATCCTCGCCGCAGCTCTACCCTTTCCTCTCCTCGGCGCCGCCCTCGTCGCAACGCCTTGACAGACGCCGTTCCTCGCCGCAACGCATAGGTTTTTCCCTCACCGAACGCTGTCCCCTCCTCGAGACCCGTGCGTGACGCTTTAATCGGGTATTTGAATCGGATAGTCCCTCTAAACCCTCCTTCGGATCCATCGGGTTCGGAGGACTAGTTCGGGAAAACGAAGCTCCACCCACGGCCACTCGAAACCGCCGCGACGCTCTGTCCCCTACTCGCTGAATGTCCTTAAGCTCAAAACCCTAGAAGCCCTTCCGGCTCAGGCTTTTCTCGCGATGGCGGAGGGGGCGTCCATCTCCGTCACGGCTCAGTTGGAAGCCTTGTTCCATAGGAGGATCGAGTTCCATCCCAATCGGAAGCCGTTGTCTTCCTTTCCCAACGGGGATTTCCGCCTCGAGACTCTGAACCCCAGCTCGGGTCCCGGTACATCTGCAGAGAAAATAGGAGGAGTCTCCATGCCGTCGAAGGAGAATCGATCGGTGGAGTCGGAGTTTTACGAGTTTGGATTCGATCAAGAGCTTAGCTGTAGAATCACCTTCCGGAGGATAGTAAGTTTGGTTCCCATGGAATTTGGCTGATAGATCTTTTATCATCTGGGAGCAAATATGGAATTTTTCTCTCATCGTCAAAAATATTCCTTTTACTCCACATATTCTAATAAGTTATCTCACATAGTTCTGAGCGATATACCAAATGTGGAAGGTGGTTTTGTGTTATTTGATCTTAACATCTTTCCACTTTCGTTGCAAACATTTCTATCACTATATTTTTCTCCTTACATTTGGATTATCTTGTAGGGTGCTGGTCTGGCAAATCTCGGCAATACTTGTTTTCTTAATTCGGTTCTTCAGTGCCTTACATATACTGAACCTTTTGCAGCTTATTTGCAAAGTGGAAAGCATAAATCTTCTTGTAAGTTTCCATTCAGTTGCATTGTTTTTGTTTTGTGCATATTTTCACAAAACCAAGAAAGTGCCTCTTGCATATTTTCCATTCAGCCGAAAGTATAAACCAAGAATGTGCCTCTCTTCAGGCATATTTTCATACAGCCGTTGTACTGTTGACTAAAATGTCTAGATGAATTCATTGTATTGTTTGCTCGGTAACACATTATACAGCTGTCTTGTTTTCGTAGTACTTTTGAAACTATTGTCCTAAAAGGTTTTTGAAATTTGTTACTGCAGGTCATACTGCTGGATTTTGTGCAATGTGTGCCCTTCAGAATCATGTCATTACTGCTTTACAGTCAAGTGGAAAGATAGTTTCACCTTCACATCTTGTTAAGAACTTACGTTGTATCCTTCTTATCTTACATGTTTATGTATAGATTACTCATATGTGGCTTTTTGTTGAATTCATATGTTGGTTAAACTCTCTACTTAATGACTGTAAATGCTGAAACCATCATGTTTGATAGGATTGCTTGTTTTTTCTTTAAATCACAAACCTTAACTATTACTAATCAGGTGTGTCACGCAGTTTCCAAAATTCAAGACAAGAAGATGCTCATGAGTATATGGTTAACTTGCTAGAATCAATGCATAAATGCTGTTTACCATCTGGAGTACCAAGTGAGTCCCCCAGTGCCTATGAAAAAAGCTTGGTACACAAGATATTTGGTGGTCGATTGCAGAGTCAGGTATATCAACACTCTTGATGATGTCTTTGCAATCTTGAATATATGGTTAATCTTAGGAAATACCTCTCTAAAGGATAATTTATCTTAGAAAACCAATCTGAAGGCACATATATGTTTGAGCAAAATATAAATGCTTATGCATTTTTTTTATCTGAAATATTATGTGAGCTAGGAATCTGATTTGTGATGGTTAATATAAGGTTCAATACTTGTGGAGTCATTAATCATGTTATTTACATACTTCATGGGCATGGGAAGGCCATAGTGTAATACTTTTTGATGGATATAAGTTTGATCCTTTTAAATCTTTTTAAATACTTGAGAAATCCTTTCGCTCAGCAAATAATTTACAATATTTTTTTTCCTCTTTTGGCACTCATATTAGACGAACCTTGATATATTGGACTGTTGATTAATGAGTTAATTTAGGCTTATTCTCATTACTTTTTATTAAATTTGATTGGCCGATCGCTTATCCCATAAGCTCACGATATTAGGAAAAATGGATTTATACATTCATATTTTTAACACTCCATGTGTAAGTGTGCATACTTAACTAGATTTGGATTTTCAAATTCAGCACATGAAATCTATTGAATAGGGGCATGTTTTATTGCATATATAGTATTCTTACTCAGGACCTTTCTGATCTGGTACAATATCTTATTGTATAGCTGTTTACTTGTTCCAAAAGTTTGAGCTCAATGTAAAAGGATGTATAAATGTGTAATTTGAGTATGCATGTCTCCCATACTTGTCAAACATTTATGGTAAATTCAAATGATAAGTGTTTTTTTAATATCTTTTTTCGTATGTCTTTAATTGTACAAACTTCTAATGCAGTAACTTTGGTTCTTGTGTATCTTATATTACACTGCATTCATCTACAACATGTTGCAGGTTAAATGCATGCGGTGTAACTACTCTTCTAATAAGTTTGATCCCTTCTTAGACTTGAGTCTTGAAATAGTGAAGGCTGACTCTTTGCTTAAGGCACTTGCCCATTACACCAAGGTGGAGCAATTAGATGGAGGTCAGAAGCAATACCAGTGCCAAAACTGCAAGGAGAAAGTCAAGGCCCTCAAGCAACTTACCATTTACAAGGCTCCCCATGTTCTTACCATTCATCTCAAGCGTTTTTATTCTCATGATCCTGGTCAAAAGATTGACAAAAAAGTGGAATTTGAACCAAGTTTGGATTTAAAACCTTTTGTCAGCGATCAACAGGTAGTCAAAATATAAATAAATTGTCTAGTAACTCCATATTTTAGAGGCTAGTGCTTTCTTTTCTAATCTGTTTCCCTATTGAAAATTTCAGGGTGGAAATCTAAAATATACACTTTATGGTGTATTAGTACATGCAGGGTGGAGTACCCGCTCTGGACACTATTATTGTTATGTTCGTACCTCAAGTGGCTTGTGGCATTCTCTAGATGATAATCAGGTTTTACAACTTCTCATTCCACCAATGTGGCGTAATTTGCAAGCTATGATAATAAAAGTTTCTGAAAATACACCTGTGTGATTATATATTAAATTTCCATGCTACTTATGAAAAATTAAAAGAAACTAACAAAAAAAGTTCCCCTGCTTGTACTTGTGAATGTGGAAAACATGTACAGTTAGGCATAGTAAGCAGGCATATAAGTGGAAGCAAAGCAGTGGATCTATAAGGATCTATCTGTTCTATCCTTTTAGGGGGTAGGAGGATGAAGTTACATGTCTTGGGAACATATTTGAAAGTTGCATGTTGAAACTGTTTGAATTGAGAGGATAATGTGGAAAATGGAAAAAAGTACAACGGATGACCACAATATTTGAATTGTTTTTGCAAAGTTTTTTTCAATCATGAGTAAGATGCAATTTGTATATTTTTATACCCATGGTAAATGAATTCCTCTATTCATTTGTCAAGCATCCATTTGCAGGTACACCAGGTAAGTGAGAAGACTGTTTTGGCACAGAAAGCATATATGTTATTTTATGTACGGAACAGAAGTTCTATACCCAAAGGATTTGAAAATTTGTTCTGCAAAGACAGGGCTAATCAAAATGGAAAGAAATTGATTCCCCAGTCATCCTTGGTTTTGAACGGTGTTGTTCAAAATGGTTTGACAGAAAAATGCCATAGTCCTATGGAACCCACCTCTTCCCAATTGCAAATTTCAAGTGCTGTTGCTCATTCTGCTTCGGCTATGAATGTTTCATCAAATGAACTTTCAACACAAATGCTGTCTCCCTTGCTGAATGGTGGCACTTCTAAAAATAAAATTCCTGAACTACAAAATAATAACCAGGTACTTGGAGTGAAACTTTCCACTTTGAAAGACGGAAGCTCCATTAAGAAAGGATTGCAGCAAACATCTGCACCATTTTCTAAAAGTCCAGTGAAGCTTCCTGTTGAAAAGGTTTTGAAGGAGGTGGATGAAGTTTCGGTGGCAGAGAAGGGTCTGTTCCAAGTTGCTGTTGAAAATAGCTTCTCTGATCTACCCCAGAATGTCGATGGTGAAGATGAAAGATCTCATGCTTCTTGTCGTCCACTCCAATGTGCGCATCAAAATGGGCACTCATCTAATCTGCAATCTGAAGAAGACAATGCTAAACAGGAAAATCTTGCTCCTTCAGTAAAAATGTTGAAGAAACTGCATAATCCCATGAAACTGAGGAGGCTTGCTAAATATGCCCAGAAGGGCCTGCCATTTGGTCGTTCATTTCTTGCTTCTTTAAACTTGTCAGTGATCCAAAGATCCAAGAAAAACAAAAAATTCCATTTACGATTAAAAGATTCACAGAAACATGAGTGTGTCCGTCAAAAAGACCAGGCTTTGCCCACATCTGGGGCTGTTAATAATGTTTCTGCAGGTAAGGGTTCTTCATCAAAACATTCTCGATCTGAAATGATCAAAGGAAGTATTGACCAAGCTATGAAGATCAGGAACTACTGCAATGAATCATTTGATCATGCAGACAAAAAGGAAGAGGTAACTGAAAAGGATGAGACTCTTTCCCCTGAGTTGCCAATATCTAGCTCAAATTCCACCATAAAATCACTTAATTCAAGGCTCACTGTTGAAAATGAAGAGGTGAATGGGAAAGATGTGATTTTTGCCCCTCAGTTGCCAATAATTAGCTCAAATCCTACCGAAAAATCAGTTAACTCGAGAGTCACCTTTGCTGGTGACCAAGTAAGATTGCAGAAAGATTTTAGGAATATGCTTATGATGGGTTTGGAGATTTCTGGTGAGTATCAACATCCTGCAATATGTTGTGCTTGTTTTTTGCTATTTGGTTGCATTGCAGTGTTTTAGTTATTGGCTATCTTTTGGCATGCAGTTCCTAGATGGGATGATGCTAAATTGCATAAATTAAGCCAGAATGGTTTAGAAAGTTCTAGAAGTACCAGTATTGGCTATGTATTAGATGAATGGTAAGGTTCTTTGCCTTGATTATGCAGTATAATTTATTCCCACAGAAAGTTGACGTACTCATTAGCTCCATGCTTATTTCTTTGGTAGTTTTTTTCATTCAAAAGGATGATCTGGCAACACTTGTCTAGTTATACGATCGTGCATTGCTTCAGTCTGAATGTTGTAGTAAAACCAGATTATTTCTTTGGTAGTTATTTCATTCAAAAATGTTGAAGTTTGTGTATTATAAATCTTTCTTTAATCCTGATTATCAAATTATTTTTTTTTTAATAATCTAACCATTTGAACTTTATCTGAGAAGTTCACTTATTATTAGACAAATGATGCTGTGGCAACCCAATAAATCTCACATTGTATGTTGTAGACTAAAAGGAAGCTTTACCAGGTTAGGTGTGTGAACTACTATTAAATTGGACTTGAGCAATTTGGCCATTAGTTGGACTTGAATGGGATTAGTTCTCCCATCTAAGCAACTCGTGACAATTTGTACCAAAGCAACCTAATCTTAGGCATAGTAAAGTGTTGGAAAATGTTACTTTGATGGTATAGATACCATTGGGCCTCATATGCTTCTGATTAGCGATGATCCTAGGCAACAATTGCACTTTGGATCTTGATGTCCCGAGTAGGAATATTGTGGTACTCTATTTTACTCTCATATTGTAAGTCGTGAACTGATCAATAAGCTTTAAATCTTGGATACGAGAGTTACTATTAATTTGGGTTAAATATTTTTGGTTGGTGGTCAAACTTGACACGTTTTCATCTAAGCAGGTTGTGACATATAATAGATTCCTAGATAATACTGTTGTTGCTAAGTTGTAGCCTCTATCATTAAACCTGCAGCAACTCTGGTTGTTTCCTTTCCTAAATTCAGTTTCACAACTTATCTCAGGAATGAGGAATATGACCGTGGTAAACGAAAGAAGTTAAGAAAATCCCTACAGTCTTTCGACGGGCCGAACCTATTCCAACAGACTGCCAACCAAAAAGCGCGACAGAATTTCAAGGCAAAATTTGAGACCGAGCAATCAGCGAACCAACCCTTCAGGATATGTTGACAAGGTTGACAATAAATTCTCCATTTGCATTACGACACTTGTTATCTTAAGATTCTTCAAAATCTCAGTTAATTGCTAATATCTTTAGTAAAGCAACTGAACAAGTTGGCCCCAAATGCAAACGTTTTTTTAGGAAAAATGTTTGATGCAAAGACTTGTCTTTTTTTCTTTTCTTTTTTCTCCTGTTAATCGCCAAGATTTTCCCAAAAGAATTGGAAACAAGGATACAAATAGTGACTGTAGCAAGAAGTCAGAAATATTTTATTGGTTATGCTGAAGTACCTTTCCAAGCTTTTTTTCCCCATTTGCATTACATGCTTGTTATGCTAGGATACTTTGAAAGTTATTGCCTAATTGCTAATGTCTTTAGTAAAGCAGCTAGACAACGGTCAACTGACAGTTATCAACTCAGATATGATTATCCCAATAAATATTTTTCAAAGTACACATGACCCATAGGAGTATAGATATCTATCTTGGTGTATCGGTGTTGGAATTTCGGGTGTCTAACTCAGATACTGCGGGGGTAGATGAAATGTTTGGTTAGAAAAGCTAGTTGTTTCCTTATAGAATTTTGTTCTTTACACACGCTGCTTGATGGATATATTGGAGTTTACTTAAGCTGGCCATCTTGATCTTTTCTTTTATTTTCTTTCCAACTTCTCAATACGCTAGTTTCTGTAGTCTGGCTCAAGCACTACTCATCAAAGGTAAAACAAAAATGTAACCATTTTACTTTGGGAGTTCTGATTTTTCAGACTTCATGTGTTGTTCCTTTTTCTCTTGTAACCGGAGGTTTTCAGTAGAAAGGGAGAACAAGGTTTTACAAAAGTTGCTAACAATATACTCTAATCAGGTGCGTGATGAAGTTATACTAGAAGGACCTCGTCGAGTGCATGTCCAAGCCCTTCTTTGGCGAAAATTTCCTTAAGGTTGACCTTGCTGTTGATGCAAAATTTGCCGAGAGCTGGTATGCTTCCAAGAAGCAAACATAAGCCGCGAATTCAAGTCCTGATTATTATTTTTGCTTAGTAATTGTTACTTACTGAGTACGGTCAGCTGACGAGCAAACTTGTACTGTATTATTCGTGTATTTGTGTTGGTTTTCGAGTGCATGAACGTGAGCAGAAGCTGCTAAAATGGTTTCATCCCCAGTGTAAATTATATCCGAACCAATTTCTCCCAGATGTGCTCATGTCTCCCCAACTATGTTTTAAAATTTCCTGGTTGAAGTGAATATTATAGTAGGTTGACCGGAAAGTTTGTGCCAAACATTGTTTTGTTGCAAATAGCGACTAGACTGACTAGTTTTGCGATTTGTTAAGGTTGATTGTATCTAGATATATTTGCAATTCCATTTGTTGGAGTAATAGGTGAAGCTGTGACCTTAACGGCTTTTCTAGGACGGTCCTACATTTTTTAGAAAGGGGTAAATCACGGGAATATTTGTCCTAACGATTTGCATTCCCATTTGTGACCAGAGTATTGGCGTATGTTGGTCAGCAATGTGATCAATGAGTACCAGTTTCAAGTGGGTTTCTGGTTCAGTTGGTGCGTTAACCATTGCTGTGAATAAAGCGTTCTGACCTAAACCATCAACTAGTTGAACGAACCTTCGATAATACCTTTATTTATATTCCAAATAAGATGGTTCTGGGATTGCAGGAATAGTTATTCCTTTCTTAAATTAATTTTTGTGAAAATATATATATATATATGTTTTATTATAAAAATGAATTTGAAATTTCAATTCTTCGAGTTGCTATTTCTTTTAATGGTACTTCATTACTATTATTTTATAAAACTTGAAAGAATATCTATTCATCCTTTGTTTCTATTTTTTTTTTTAGAAGGAAATATACCTTTAGTATGCCAAATGGATTAGGTAAAAGTAGAATGAACAAACAAGTGAACTTGGGTTTGATGATCTAATAGAATGACTATGCCTTTAATATGCCAAATGTGGGGTATAAAATTCCTGCCATTAACAGTCTTGCGGAAAAGACCGTTGATAACAATTTTTAGGATACGTTTAGTTCAAGTTATTATGTATAATCTTAGTTATATGATTATCAAGTAATCATATAATCAAGATTATGGAGAATAAAATATAACCAAATATTGTTTGGTTCAACCTGGTAATGCATTAAAAACTTATTTGTTTGAAGGTTTTAATGAATAACCTAATTTAATATTTTACTATATTACCCTTAGTTCAAAATTAACCATAATATTATTATTATTATTATTATTATTTTTTTTTTTAACTCTATATTTTTTTTATTTTTCCTTTTTCACATTTTTCTTTATTTTTATGCGTATTTTTTAAAGTTTTTTTAAATTTTTTTTCCTTTTTTAAAAAATGCTTTTTTATTTTTTTTATGTTTTTTCTATTTCTAAATTTTTTATATATTTTTAAATTTTTTATTTTTAAATTTTTTTCTATTTTTCATTCCCTTTTTTTTAAATTTTTATGTTTTTTCTATTTTAAAATTTTTTTACAAATTTTTTTTAATGTTTTTTTACATTTTTTTATTTTTTTAAAGTTTTTTATTTTATTTTTTATATTTTTTTATTATTCTTTACAATTTTTCTTTCTTATCACATTTTTCTCTTATTCGAGAATATTTTGGGTAAAAAAATTTCATTAAACTCGGAATCAAGAAAAATCTTAGGGGACGTTTGGTTAAATGATGGGAATGACTATGGGTATGAGTTTAATAGTAGGGTGGAATGAGAATAGGAATGAAAATGAAACCCATCAAGTTATATGAGTTTGGTTGATTCCCATAAATCTGGTAATCATTCCCAAAATGTGATTTCCAAACTCACAATCCAAACACTATCTTTTACTCTCATTCCATTCCTTCATTCCCATACCCATCAACCAAACACCCTGACATCACTTAAAGTTCATTTTCTCGTGAATATGAGCAACCATTTTTTATGTCGTCTGGGGAAAAGAAAATTGTCTAGCATCTAAGAAAATCTGATTTTAATTAACTCATTATTAATGATTCTTGAACAAATAATAAGCAATATTCATATTGGAGTAATTGATTCTTTGGTCTGCAGAGTGGTAATGATTAAAATATTAATAAAAAAAAATAGTATCATGCATGAAACTCTCGTTATACGAGTCTCGGAGAATGATCCATTATACTTAATTTTATTCTACTTTTTACAAAAAATTATTTTCAGGATTCGAATCCGTAATTTTTTTTTTTTTTTTTTTTTTTTTTTTTTGACCCTTCATGATTAAAAAAATCAATATACTTTAAAAAATGAACAGGCAAAATTAATGAAGCTAAAGAACATACCGACATCAGCAACCCACCAGAGAACTAAAGACGAGCACAATAGTGGAAAACATAGGAGTAATCATGAATATTAGTCAGTTATCATTACCACGATTCAGAAAACAAACAGTTGCACTACAAGTTACATGTGCCTAAACAGGATAAGAAGATGATAGATTTTCATTTATGCTTATGAAATAAAAGACATAATTTAACAAATGATTCATCAAGTTCATTTCATTCGTTAACTAAAAAAGTATAAAACAGGTAACAAAAAAAAAAAGGCATAGCTACTAACAGAATTAAAGATAACAAGCATACAAGAACCATCGTGTTCCTTGTAGATTTCTCAAGCTACCAATTTTTTCTCTATCATTGTTTGATCAAGTAGTGCCAATATCTTCGCGTCTTCAGTTTGACAGGTCTAGCTTTTTGGAGTAGATCAATCAAGTTTGACAGAGGAGAAGAGGTAGTGAACAAAACAAAAGGATGAAATGAATCCAACAGTACCAGTAGCAAGCATGATAGCAGTGACCATGAACAGTGAGTAGCCGAGGTAGAGTGTGGCCGACACAGGTCCACTTAGACTCTTGAGATCAAAGATTAAATAGTTGATCGAGTATAAAAAGATGTAGATAGCTACGGATCCTGATGAAAAGAATGATTTCCACCACCATTGCCAATCTTCCACACATAGATGCATGTAGGTAAGGACAAGAAAAACCTCCGCGCAAACAACAACGAGGAGAATCATCACGATTAAGAGAAAGCCGAAAACATAGTAGACTCGGCCCATCCAAAGACTAGACATTATGAAGAAGAGCTCAATGAAGAGAGTACCAAAAGGTAGCGTCCCAGCTCCAATAACTAGTAACCATGATGGGTACTTCTGCTGAGGGATTTCGCGAGGGATTTGATTAGTCCGAACAGGGAACTCAATATGTGATGCCTTGGCACCAAGGAATCCACCAGCAAGAGTAAGTGGAAGTGAGATGCAGAACCACAACAGCAGCAACACAATGAATAAGGAAATTGGGATTGCTCCAGTGCTATGGCTACCCCACAACAAGAAATTCAATGTTGTGAGGATCAGGAATGCAATGCCAGGGAAGAAACAAGCAACGCGCCAGGAAACAGCAACCCAACCAAAATGATCGCCTCCTTTAATCGTCTTCCACATCCTAAAGCAACATACCCAGCCGCGATTTCAAGAATCAAATAGAAGAAGAACATCCCTGTGACAAGGGCCCCTCGAGATGCAGGGGACATGAATCCAAGTGCAGCAAAAAAGATGGTTACCACTTCCATGCCAAGAATCTGCACTCCATCACCCACCATAACACAAAGCAACATTGGATGGCTTGGGGCCCTGAAGACATCTCCGACAACGAGTTTCCACCCAGAGAGTTCCTCGTTCATCTGTGCTTGTGACTCCTTATCCAACTCTTCATACCGGTTAAGGTCCCTTCTTACAGTGCTCAATAAGATGACAAGAACTATGCCAGCCAAGAAAGCAATCACCATTTGTGAATTAAGGATTGAGAACCAGTGAACCTTAGCTCCCTCCATCTTCAAATATGCATCCCAACGAGAAGGCCACTTGATATCACTCTCGATGAAGGTAACCTCATAGGTGAAAGCTATTGGTTGGTTCTCATTTACTTTCATGGCAACTGTAGTAGGATCACACTGGATTTTTGACGGATATTTGTCGTACATCTTGAAATTCTTGGTTTTCTCGGGATTGTTCGGGACACTGCATGGCACAACCTCGAATCCGACCGAAAATTTTCAATCTACCTATACAGGCAGTGACCGAAAATTCTTGGTTTTCTCGGGAGGTGCATTTTATGGAATTCTTCTTTCGTGCGTGTTTTTCAACCCATCCCCAAGAGAGCACTTTTTCTTCTTCTTTCCTTTGGTACGGGAGTTAAATATTTATGCTTATTATTGTGTTTTAATGAGAATCAGAATTTTTCCCGCGGCTAATGTTGATCTTTTTACCAGCAAAGGACCTTTTTCATACTTATTTTGTTGAGGGCATCAGCTCAATTTATCTTGTTCAGTTGCTTATTGACAAATTAGCCAAATGTATTAGAGCTCTGCAATAGGCTTTGGTGCACGCCTTTTAACCCAACCCCACAAAATATATTTTTTGTTGGGTTTTGAATGTTTATGCTTATCTCAAACTTGAATGAAATTGATATTTTGGGGAGAAAAGAACTTTTCTTCTTCCTGTTTTTTGTTGCGGGCATCAACCTCATTTGCCTATGCTTAAATTAGCCAAAGAAATAGAATTTTGCACACATCATCTAACAAATGTTTATTTATTGCTGGTTGATAGGGTCTTTCGTGAATAATTGAATCCATGCAACTACATTTGTGGAAAAAAGTGTGTGGCTTTCATGAGGACATTTATTTCATTATTTTCCATTTGAAAGTCCTAATTGTTTGGATCATTCATAAATAATTTAGATATTTTAAATTTATTATTTTTAAATTTATAATAAATATACTAATTTTTAAAACTTTATGGCATGCAGAATTTGTTACGTTGCTCTATTATTTTTTTTTTAAAAATAAATTTATATTTTTTGCTTTTTAAAAATTTATAATTCGTGTAACAATTTCGACCAAAAAGTTCCATGAATTGCCGAGGCACATGCATCAAACCTCTCATCATCGCTCTTGTTTGTTTAAAACATGCGTATGAAGGTGCAGTGGTTTAAAGAGCAAATTATATATATAGAAGACATGGATTGATGGACAAATTTGATAGAAAACATGAGATGGGATATTAATTCTTTTGATGATAAATAAAAATAATGCTTAAAGCCGAATAATAAAAAAATTCTTACGCCATGTTCATAATAGTTGATTGATAAAATCTAATGGATTACCTGCATTAGAACCATTTTTGTTTTATTGATATGTCATTTCTCAATGCTTGTTTAATTTTCAAGAGGAACGTGTACAAATCTTTTTGTTATCTAAAGCATGTATTCATAATGTGGTTGGACAATATCAGTCGAAGTTTCTTAATGAATGTATGTGAATCCTTAACGTAACTTCGTTTTGTTCTCATATGAATTAAATTCTCATAGACTATAAGCTCATGTCTGATATATTACAGTAGAGTGTACATTTAGGTGACGTTTGGTTCTCTCCTAAGAATCAGAATGAGAATGGGAATGAGTATGAGCAGTGAGATTGAGTATCATTCTTAAAATTAATATTTGGTTAGTTGAATATTTTCAATCGGAATGAACCTAAATTTTCTTTTTTACCCTTAGAGGAAAATAAGAGAAAAAATTAGAGCGAGAGAGAAAGTGTGATGAGAAAAAAATAAAGAGAGAGAAAGTGTGATGAGAGAAAATAAGAAGAGAGAGCGTAATAGGAGAGATTGAGAAGAGAAAAAGTATGATGAGAGAGAAAGTGTGCTGAGAGAGAAAGTGTGCTGAAAGAGAAAGAATGATAGAAAAAATGAAGAGAGAGAAAGTGTGATGAGAGAAAATGAGAGATTGAGGAGAGAAAGTATGATGAGAGAGAAAGTGTGATGGGAAAAAAATGAAGAGAGGGAAAATGTGATGAGAGAAAATGAGGAGAGAGAGTGTGATGGAAGAGAATGAAGAGAGAGAAAGTATGATGAGGGAAAATATGGAGAGAGAGTATGGTAAGAGAGATTGAGGAGTGAGAAAATATGATGAGAGAGAAAGTATGATGAAAAACTAAGGAGAGAATGAAGAGAGAGAAAATAATAAGAGAGTGTATGATGAGAGAGAATACAAAGAAAAAATAGTAAAGAATATGTGATGAAAGAGAATGAGGAGAGAGAGTGTAATGGAAGAGAATGAAGAGAGAGAAAGTGTGATGAGAAGAAATATGGAGAGAGAGTATGGTAAAAGAGATTGAGGAGAGAGAAAGTACGATGAAAAAATGAGGATAGAATGAAGAGAGAGAAAATAATGAGAGAGTGTGTGTGATGAGAGGAAATATAGAGAGAAAATAGTAGAGAATGTGTGATGAGAGAGAATGAGGAGAGAGAAAGTATGTTGAGAGAGAAAATGTGATGATTGAATGAAGAGGGAGAAAGTATGATGGGAGAAAATAAGGAGAGAGAGTGAAATGAAAGAAAAATTGAAGAAATATACTAAGGGTATTTTCGTCCAAAACTTACTTCTTATTCCCATTTTATCAAAACCGAAGGGAGGGGGTGAGTTTCATTCATACCCAATTTTTGGATTTCATTTCAAAATTTTGATTCCATTCCTATCAACCAAACACAAGGTTTGAGAATGAATCTATTCCCTCATTCCCAAATCTCTAAACCAAACACCAAGTGGATTCTACCCCCACCTAGCCCTGATTCCACTCTATCCTTGGCAATGTTTTCCTTGACTAATTATTCTTCAACAGAATATGTTGGAGCTGCAGAAGTAGGTTATGCTAAAGTGAATGTTTCTACTCTTTGATCTTCTTTTTTTTTAATGGGGTAATTTTGGTGCTGTTTCCTAACTATGAAGACAACCATAAAGGCATAAAGCTAATTCAATTGTAACTCATAAATGGGTACCTATGACTGTTTTCCAAATTGTCTTGCTAGGACAGAAATAGCAGATTATATGGATTAAACATGTTCTTTAATCTATTTGACATCGCAAAGCATTTCAAGGTTAGGACTCAAGCAGATAGGAGGAAGAATTAAGAAAGAAATGTTAGTTTGACATGCGTGCATCTGTAGTTTATTTTGATTTACTTACTGACTGGTCTCTTTAGTAGTTTATACAATATGATACTGTTTTGCTTGATATTATAGTAAGTAACTTTCTGCTCTGTCTGGTGCTGATGCAACATCATTTTTTTTTATAGAACTACACAAGAAATGAAAGAAAGAATTTCTAAGAACATGTGGCTTTCAGAAACGGGCAAACTAAGGTTGAAGAAAAAATATCACAAAATATTGACAAGTATTAGAGGAGGGGGTTGTAGGACTTCGGCTTAGGGGTGGTGAATAGTCCTGTAAAGAAAAAAAAAAATCTCGAATTTTATAGCTTGATAATTATCAACACTTGTATAAAAATAATTAAAAGACTAAAAAGACGAGGGACAAAAAAATTACTTGATTACAACCGGAGAGGTTGTTAATCCAAAGAAGATGTAAAGCGTGCTAAAATTCTACTCTGGACGAAGAAGCTACTTACAATAGTTAAATCTCACAACTAGAAAGTTAAACTGAAACTGAATCAATTACCAGTGTTGTTTCTCTCTTTTTCTTGTTGTTTTGAACCATTGGGACCAGGGCTGTATTTATAGCCCTGGTCGAGGCGCCTGGAAGGATTCCAGGTGCCTGGGAGATGATAAACTTTTATCCCTGTCACAACAGAACGCGTCACGTCGTGCTCCGAAAAATTTTCTGCTTTGGACGCCCGAAAGAGTTTTGGGCACCCAAAGACCAAGCGCCTTGACTAGCTCGGGGCACCGCGGACCGAAAAATCAGTTTTTGTTGATTTTTTGGTTTTGATCTTCTGCTCCGGCTCTGCTCGTCTTGGTTTGGGTCTTCTACTCCGGTTCCGCTCGTTTGGATGATCTTGGCCATCCGGAATAGGGCTCACCCGTGTTGGTGCAACCTTAGGTCAAGGTTGACCTGGTTGACCAGACTCGAGTTGACTTGACTCGAGTTGTGTTTTGATGTTTGACGAGTTATGTTTGACAATGTTTGACGTGAACAGAAAAGTTGTATCTTGATGTTTTACAAGGATACAAGCTTGGGAGATTGTGGGTGCAACCCGTGGTCAAGGTTGACCTGGTTGACCCGAGGTGAGTTGACCTGACTCGGAAAAGTCCAAGCAGGGAGCTTGACACGAGAAAAGTCCAAGCAGGGAGCTTAGCATGGGAAAAGTCCAAGCAGGGAGTTTGGCATGGTGAAAAGTCCAAGCAGGGAGCTTGGCACGGGAAAAGTCCAAGTATGGAGACTTGGCACGGAGAAGTCCAAGTATGGAAGCTTGGCACATGGAAGTCGGAGAGGGCTCGGTAGCTCATTCTCCGGACTAGGTCAGAGAGGGCTCGGTAGCTCGTTCTCTGGACCGGATGTGGAAAGTCCTGGTGAGTGAAGCCAGGCAGACGGATAAGTCCTGGTGAGTGAAGCCAGGCAGTGGGAAAGTCTTGGTGAGTGAAGCCAGGCAGTTGTGAAAACCCTAGTGAGTGAAGCCAGGCAGTGGGAAAGTCCTGGTGAGTGAAGCCAGGCAGTGGGAAAGTCCTGGTGAGTGAAGCCAGGCAGTTGGAAAGTCCTGGTGAGTGAAGCCAGGCAGTTGGAAAGTCCTGGTGAGTGAAGCCGGGCAGATTGGAAATCCTGGTGAGTGAAGCCAGGTGAAAATCCTAGTGAGTGAAGCTAGGTGAAAGTCCTGGTGAGTGAAGCCGGGCAAGGGAAAATCCAGATGGATCAAGGGTGATCGGACATCTGGTGTTGAGAAGGTCAAGTAGGTCAAGGGAGTGACCGGATACTTGACACGAAGAGAAAAGTCCAAGTGGGTCAAAGGGATTGACCGGACACTTGGTGGGGAGTCTTAGCAGGTCAAGGGAGTGACCGGATGCTAAGCATGATGTACCAAGAGGTCAAGGTTGACCGGATATTGGTTTGGACTTGGTTTGGGCAAAAACCAAGACCTGGATCGGTCTGGAAACCGATCAGAAAGCGATCAGTGTGCCTCTGTGAGCTTACTGATCGGTCTGGGGACCGATCAGGAGGAAGCCTGATCGGTCTCCTGGACCGATCAGGGTACGCACAGAGAGTTGGGCAACTCTCTGTGAAAGCGTTCTGATCGGTCTGGGGACCGATCAGCATAGAGCCTGATCGGTCCCCACGACCAATCAGATCAGCCCCAGACTGATCAGGGTGATGCCTGATCGTCTGGCCCTAGCCGTTGTGACTCAACGGCTAGGTTATTTCGGGCTTCTGTGTTCTGGCCTTTTTGCTTGCAGGTTCGCAGGTTGGCTCAGGATATCAGAGTTTATAAAAGGGGATCGAGGGCTAGTGCTTTCCTTCTTCTTCCTGCTCGGAACTGAGCTGCTGTTCTTTTGAAAGCTGTGCTCTTGAGCCTTGCTGAGCCCCGAAGCTTCGTGTGAGCTTCTTTGACTGAGTTGCTTGTTGGCATTCGTCCGTGAAGTTGGTGCTTCATCCGGGACTTCAGTCGACGAGAAGGCAAGCGAGTATTCGTACATTCATTGTGTATTTTGTTCTTGCTCTTCTTTGTATTTCCATATTGCTGTTGCAAGCTATTGTGGCGAGGTTTCTCCACCCAGAAGGAGTTCTTATTAGCCGGTTTTCCGGGGACTCATCCACCGACGGATTGATAGGCTTCGCCCACCTTACGGACACGCCGAGGAGTAGGAGTTTCATCTCCGAACCTCGTTACATCGTCGAGTTCGAGTTTGAGGTTTGATCTTTCCTCTTTTCGTTTCTATTTAGTTATTTCCGCTGCGCTAACCTTGATTTGTAGAAAGAAACGAACGATTTGAGGTCGGCTATTCACACCCCCCTCTCTAGCCGCGATCATCGATCCTAACAACCCGGACCCAACTTTTGGCCTTCTCGAGCAATCTTCTACTCTGGCTTCTCGTCCCTCGAAAACGTCGCATGCCTCCTTCTCGTCCGCCTGCATACTCTTCCGCAGCACCTCGTCCCTCAGACGCACCAAGCCCATTGGCTCTCTTCCGTGTCGTCCTTCTCGCTAGCTGCTTCTTTCGCTCGACTTCCTCTGCTCCTAAGTTATTGCACACTTAGACACAGTGGTTAAATACCAACAGGACCTAACCTGACTTGGTTGATCACATCAAAACTACCTTGGGGTACTAACAATCTCCATCTTTTTTATGTGATCAAACACAAGTTAAGTCAGGGTAAACCATAAACAAATAGTTATAATTTTTTGCAATTTTTTTTTCAAGTACAGAAATACAAAAATTAAAATTGTACTACCTCCTTTAAAATTGTATTATCTCCTCCTAGACTTAATCTTTACTACTTCCCTTTTTATCGCATTAAAAATGGGATACGTTAAACATATTACTTGGAAGGTTTAAAAAGTCTAAGGAAAAAAAATAAAAAATTAATCTTCAAAAGAAAACTTTGATTAAAAAAAACTCCTTTAATAATAAAAACTTTAGCCAGGGTTGAATAGAAAAAATTTCATAGAAAGTTGAATTTTTGGCAAAATTAAAAAAAAAATTATATTTTGATCACTAGTTCATAAAAATTTCTAGCTAATTTTTTTTTCAAAAGATTTTTTAGATTAGCTTAAATAAATTTTAATGATTAGACCTTCTTAAATAAATTTTTCTACTAAAAATTTAAAGCATTAGTTGAATGTTAAGTCAATTAAATATTTAATTTAGTAATTGGTTTCTAGGTCATGGCGAGGCACTAAGCCTTCTTGATTATTGGAGCATCAACCACTTCTGGACAAAGCCTCTTAAAGAATTTAAACATTTAACTTTTTTTCTGAAAGCCCTAGGCTACGTTTGGTTGGGTGTAATGTAATGGAGCTTGTAATGTAATCAAATTTATAATATAATGTAATGTAATCTTGATTACATTACTACGTTTGGTAATATAATGTATGTAATCTTTGATTAAAAGGGTGATTACATTCTTTTGTTTGGTGTTCATTATGTTTTATAAGGAATGTAATTCATATTATTATAAAATGACAAAAATATCCTGCGACTTTTACCGACGGGTCGAAGCTTGCGGCAGCCACTGGCAACTAGCGGTCGTCACCACTGGTCGTTGCCCTGGCTAGAGGTATATTCGGCATTCAAATTTTAGTTAAGCAGTGACCTCGTAATGTAATCGGATTACATAGTATTTACTTTGTAATCCAGATTACAAAACTTTACTACCTTTTGTAATCGAGATTACATTACATTACAAGTTTAAAGTTAAACCAAACGAAATAATCAGCCTTGTAATGTAATCTTGATTACATTACAAGGCAGATTACACCCTACCAAATGTAGCCTAAGAAATTTAAATATGATTTTGGAACCCAAAATAGGTTCCTCTACATGATTAATCAGAAATTTCTTAGGAATGTATTTTTATGATATTTTCCTAATTTGACTCTTTTGGTATTTAAAATATTTTATAATATTTTCCTAATTTGACCCTTTTGGTATTTAAAATATCAATTTAAATTATTATATCTCCTTAATATTTTTGATTATTTGAGCATGCACAATTTTTCAAATATTCTATTTTCATTTTCAATTTGTCATTTTCTATTTTTAAATTATCAAACAAATCTAAAGGGCATGCATTGACTAATTGTCTCTTCAAATCTATATTTTATTTTTTTTAATTTTACTAAATCCTTGGAGAGAATCTTAATAAATTAAAATGTCTGATGATCATTTGGTGATAACATTTTATTTTAATTTTTTGGAATATTTGATGTAATAAAAATGATGATCAATGAATTTAAAAAAAATAGTCATAAATATTAATATTTTAAGAAAAAAAAAATGTAATGTATTTAGAAAGCATCCAATTTAAAAATAAATGAATGTCAGTTTTACACTCAAATTCATCTCAAAAAATAAAATAAAAATAAAATCATCATCTTAACCTTTCCTTTAGAAAGGCTTTATATATTTAAAAAATAAATAAATCACGAAAGAACTTTATCCTTGCATAGCCACTTATTTCGTATCCATTAATAATTAATCACAAAATTTATTATAATAAATATTCATACAGTAGGAACAGGAACAAATTTATCTCTCTCCGAACTTAATACTAAAAGATCATAAAGGAAGGCCAATCAAATAAAGGAAGCTTGAATTGACAAACTGATAAAACTGGAACAAAATGGAGAAACTAGAGATAAATTTTAAGTTCAAATTAACAATAGAAAAAAAAATATCTATTCATTTTCTATAAAATTTTACATAAAAATATAATATATGTAAAAAATTCATAGTAAAATCATGAATGTAATAATTGAAATAAAAAAGCCTTATAATATTATACAATTTATCATTATTCATTAAAATTATAATTCAAAGATCAGAGCACAAGTACTAATACTAATTAGTAATTACAAATGTTACAAGAGAAAGAAATGCACGTAATTAGTATTGCTAAGCTCCTTGGCTAACCAATTCAGTAGCATAAACCTGCCCATACTCTCCCTTCTTAACCTCCTCGTCCTCAAAGTGATCAGCTCTTACGTTCAAGGTCAGCGTGAGGCAAACAAGCCACAAGATGGCCGCATCAAGGGCGAGAAAAGCTGCGCCACCAAACATGCCGGTCTTTGCCGTGGGACACTGAGTCGTGAGATCGTAGTGAACGTTGCGCGATCGGTGTAGGCCTTCAGTAACGACAGTCCATATCAAGAACGCAAATGCTAGAGTTGACACAATCCTGAAACAAGACGATAACAAGTTTATGAATACAGAACTGATGCCTACACAGTAAGAAAGAGGAGTGAACTCACTCAGCGATCACAAAGAATACGAATAAGGTGGAGTAGCCAAACAGGACATTGTTTGAAACAACCTTCCCTTTGTAGTTAAAGAACACAGCGACATGCCCTCCGATGATCGTAAAAACTAGAGCAACGACTGACAAAGACCCGACAAGCACTGTCGGATCGCTTGGGAATTTGCATATCACAACGCCCTTTCCTTGAATTGGAGTTCCAAATGCAGGCTGTAAAATGAATACGCGAAATGAAATGCTAAACCTTAATATTAAAGAATCTAATTCCAAGAGATAGCCGAGGGAACCTTTTTGTTCTCTGCAACAATAGCCAATATGAAGGACAAGAAGCCTAGAATAATCACAAAGGACCCAATCTTTCCACTTTGCTCCAAGGCCATTGTTGTTCGCGAGGTAACAGATCAAATCTCGATCGGCTTCAACACTGAGATATCCAAAAGGAAATATGAAGCTGCAGAATCTTAATTTTAGAGAAAATGAGAAAGAAGCATGCCTAATAGGGTTTAAATTAAACCTGCTGAGAATTCTGAGAATTTGTGGCCTGTATATCCTTTGTGAATGCGTTGCATATATATCGTTGGAGGAGATCCATAATAAGTACTCAATAAATAGGAGACGAGCTGGATTTTGATAATACGTTTGATTTATTAGGTTGAGCGATTCTCACGCCAACCAATTAACTGTAGGAATGAATTTAAAATTTGTCATATTTCGACGCCCCTATATACAGGGAAAATTAAAATTTATATTTTATGATTCAACAATTACATTAAAAGTGTCTTCGTCTGATTTTTTTTTTTCAAAAAAAAACATACTTTCTTTAATTAAATATGTATTATAATTTAATTATTCAAGTAAGATTTCAAAAGTATAATAAAAATAAAATATCAAGTGATTGAAATATACTCATGCTAATTTAATCATTTTATTTAAAGATAATTAACTTTAACTAATACATTTAAATATAATTTAAATAAAACTATTAACACATACATCATTATATGTATGAATCAAAACATATATTAAGAATCATACCTCTCAACAACCTTTGTTTGAAGATGACTCTTACTATTTCCGTATTAGTAAAATAGCTCTTCGTCGTTTGTCTCAAGCTCATGCTTCCTTCGTTTAATCTGGTCCATGATCGAAGTCCCTGTTCAAATACTTGATCACACTAGATATCAAGTGTCCTTTTTTTTCGAGACACTAGACAAATCATCCTCGAAGATGAGGGAGATGCTGCCCAATTATCCCTTCACAAGGGGCTGCCCAAAGAACCCTCAACAAGAGGTGGTAACTATAAAAAAATCTGCAAAGTGATGGGCGGCAATAATGCTTCTCGAAGAGGAGAAGAAATAACAAGGAGATGGATCTCTTTCGATGAAAAAAAGGGAAGAAGATCTCTATCTTCTTCCTTTAAGATATGGTAGCAACTTGGGAAAGGGGCTGTCGAAATTCTCTGATACGATAATGAAAAGGGGCTCCACCAAAAATTGGTCAAAGGTGGAAAGGCTCACTGACTTGGAGGTCAAAGTCATGAATGGTCAAAGACCCAGAGCGATCGAACGAGCATGTCGATCGAAGCTCTCGGGTCGGCTGAACAAGGACGCTGAACGATTTACTTGGTTTGCCATTTAGCTAAGTTATAAGTGAGCATGCTCACGCGCTTATATCCCACACTATCGAGTCATTCGACCAAGTTATAAACGAACATGCTCTTACGCCTATGTCTCATACTCTTGAGACGTTCAGCCGAGTTATAAGCGAGCGTGCTCTCACTCCTAAGTCCCAGACTCTCATGTTGTTTGGTCGAGTTATAAACAAGCATGCTCCCGCGCCTATATTCCAGACTCTCTAGCCATTTAGCCTAGTTGTAAGAAAGTATGCTCTAGAGCCTAAGTTCGAGACTCTCATGCCGTTTGACTGAGTTATAAGTGAACGTACTCTCACACCTATGTCCTAGACTTTCGAGCCATTCGACCGAGTTAGAATCAAGCATTCACGGTTGTTGTCAAGTAATAAAAGATTATCGATCTCACAAGGATTAGATATAAGTATTAGAAATTAATCACGGTGAATTAGCTAAACGAATGTTGGTTGAGAATCTTGTACTAAAGAAGTAGATTGAAATAAAGAGGAGAGAGAGAGAGAGAGAGAGAATGAGTTGAGAGTTGCTTGAGAAACTTGATTGTGAGGAATGTTCTAGCGGTTCAATTTCATTTTGATGCTAATCAATGAAGTAAGGATCACCAACTACCCAACCTCTATTCCTATGCATATGTAGGAGGCTCGTTTTGATACCGACATTTCCCCGCGGTAGTCATATCGGAGTGTCATCTCTATTGGCATCCAATGCTACCTAATGGAAATGATTCCTATGAAGTTTGGTTTAAGGGATCATACCCTTGTCACTAGAGCCTCCCGATCATACATTCATAAGAATTCACTAAACAATTGATAGTATGAACATAGAAACAACCCAATAAGCATAATTCTAGACCTCCTTATAGATAATTGCTTCCCCTTTCAAGGCGATGCTCTTGATATCCAGTTAAATGATTGCCCTTGTCACTAAGGACCCTCTGATCTAGAGCATCCCCTCTACGGGATGAACAAATGCATGCAATCATTCAACCAAACATGTGAATTAAGCACAAACACATCACACACACATTTAATCAAAGGATTACAAGGCATAAATAATGTCATATGGAAAGAAAATAGGCAAATCCAAGAGTTTATATCAATCTCACATCACAATTACTCCCTTAATCCTACACCAAATAGATATACTTTATAACTAGTAAGAAAGAATCTAAAGACAATGAAATTGTAAGCATCAAAATCCAAATCAAAAGAGAATATTATTTGCTAATGTTATTGTAGACTTGTTATCAACTTGAATTTTGGTTGTCTTATACCCTTCAAGAAGTGGAGTTAACTCCCATGTATTTTTTTTTTCGATCACCTTGAATTCTTCATCCATCACATCTTTCCACTTTTTGCTATTTATAGCTTCTTGGAAATCTATAGGCTCGCAATCGGTAAAGAGGCTATATAGAGTATGATTATCTTGATTTTCAATTATCTCATAAATTTCTCGTAAGTTTCTAAAGTGTGATACTCTTTCACTTGAAGTTGATGGAGATGAATTTTCTTGAGTACTTGATGTTGGTGTTACCAATAGAGTAGTAGGCTCCTCTCTTGTTTACTCCACCCTTGGTTGTTCCACATCTTCTTCTTCAAAGTATGGGAAGAAATTGTAATCTTCATTTTGAGATTCCCAATTTCATTCTTCTTCTTCATTAAATATGACATCCCGGTTGATGATTGTCTTCCCAGTATCTAGATTATATATCTTATACCCTTTTGAGTTAGTATCATAGCCAATAAAAATAAACTTTTTACTTTTATTATCCGGTTTGCTTCTTGCTTCATCAGGCACATGAACGTGTGCTATACTCCCAAAAACTCTTAGATGAAAAATCCCAGGTTTCCTTCCGCTCTATGCTTCTTGTGGTGTCTTGCCCCACACACTCTTTGTTGGTGATTGGTTGGATAAGTATACTGCACATGCAACCACTTCTGCCCACAGTTCATTTGGTAGCCTCTTGCTTTTTAGAATGCTCCTTGCCATGTCAAGGATGGTTCGATTCTTTCTTTCCGCCACTCTATTTTGTTGAGGGGATCTTGGAATTGTCAAGTGTCGTCATATTCCGTTGGCTTCACAAAATTCTTGAAACTCCTTTGAGATAAATTCTCCTCCTTGATCAGAACACATAGCTTTGATATCGAGACCATTCTTCTTTTCTACGGTAGCTTTAAATTTCTTGAATATTCTGAAGACCTCTGATTTTTGCTTCAAGAAGTATATCCAAGTTTTCTGAGAAAGTCATCTATGAAAAGAATGGAATAATTACTCTTACCAAGTGAACTTGGTTTTATCCTGCCGCAAATATCCGTATGTATAAGTTCAAGCTACTTCTGGGCTCTTGAACTTAACTCCTTTGGAAAACCTCCTTTGAATTGCTTCCTACGTAGACATGCTTCACATAATTGATCAGGATGCTTGATACAAGGTAGTCCTCTTACCATCTCTTTCTTTGAAAGCAATTGTAGTCCTCCAAAATTGAGATGCTCAAATCGAAGATGTCATAGCCAGGTGATTTCTTTATGACAAGCTTTGAGACAGTTGACAATATCATTTTGAATATTAAGTAAAAACATTCTATTTCTTGACATAAACACCTTAGCAATCAAGCAACTAATACCATCTTTTAAGATAAGCATATTATCTTTTAGATGAATATCTTATCCTTTTTCCAAAATTTGTCCTAAGCTCAAGATGTTGCTCTTTATATTTGACACAAAGAAAACATTTGAGATAAATTCATACTTTCCATTATTCAAACGGATGAGAATGTTACCTTTGCTTTTCACCTCAATCTTTGATTCATCTCCGAAGGATACATTACCACCAACTGATTCATCAAGCTCTACGAACATGTTCCTTTTCCCACACATATGGTTGCTTGCACCAGTGTCGAGATACTAGATTGTATCTACGCCTCTTTCATTAATTTTATATGCTAGCAGTAGGGTGTCATCTACTTCTTTCCTTTCTTCCATATAATTTGCTCTTTCATATACTTTATTCTTGGGCGATCTACATTCCTTATCATAATGCTCAAATTTGTCACAATTGTAGCACTTAACTTGAGACTTATCGTACCTTGAATTTGTGTGCCTTATTGGGTGATCTACGTCCTCTTGTTGAATTTTCTCCTCTTTCATTGTTGTTGTTGGAGATACATCCTTGCTCATTAGCACGACCTCGTCCATGTTGGTGCAACCTTAGGTCAAGGTTGACCTGGTTGACCTGACTCGAGTTGTATTTTAATGTTTGACAAGAACAAAAGAGTTGTATTTTGATGGGAGATTGTGGGTGCAACCTTTGGTCAAAGTTGACCTGGTTGACCCAAGGTGAGTTGACCTGACTCGAAAAAGTCCAAGCAGGGGGTTTGGCACGGGAAAAGTCCAAGCGGGGAGCTTGGTACGGGAGAAAGTCCAAGTATGGAGACTTGGCACGGAGAAGTCCAAGTATGGGAACTTGGCAAGTGGAAGTCGGAGAGGGCACGGTAGCTCGTTCTCCGAACTGTGGTCAGAGAGGGCTCGGTAGCTCGTTCTCTGGACCGGAAGTGGGAAAATCCTGGTAAGTGAAGCCAGGCAGTTGTGAAAACCCTAGTGAGTGAAGCTAGGTGAAAGTCCTGGTGAGTGAAGCCAGGCAGTGGGAAAGTCCTGGTGAGTGAAGCCAGGCAATTGTGAAAACCCTAGTGAGTGAAGCTAGGTGAAAGTCCTGGTGAGTGAAGCCAGGCAGTGGGAAAGTCCTGGTGAGTGAAGCTAGACAGTTGGAAAGTCCTGGTGAGTGAAGCCGGGCAGATTGGAAATCATGGTGAGTGAAGCCAGGTGAAAACCCTAGTGAGTGAAGCTAGGTGAAAGTCCTGGTGAGTGAAGCCGGGCAAGGGAAAATCCAGATGGATCAAGGGTGATCGGACATCTGGTGTTGAGAAGGTCAAGTAGGTCAAGGGAGTGATCGGATACTTGACACGAAGAGAAAAGTCCAAGTGGGTCAAAGGAATTGACCGGACACTTGGCGGGGAGTCTTAGCAGGTCAAGGGAGTGACCGGATGCTAAGCATGATGTACCAACAGGTCAAGGTTGACCGGATGTTGGTTTGGAAGGCTTGGGACTTGGTTTGGGCGAAAACCAAGCTCTGGATCGATCAGTGGATCGATCCAGTGATACACTGGGTATCTGGATCGGTCTGGTGACCGATCAGTAACCACACAGTGAGCTTCTATGTGTTATCTGATCGGACTGAAGATCGATCAGTGATCGATCAGTAGCATACAGTGAAATTCCTGATCGGTCTGCAGACCGATCAGGAGACGATCAGAAGGAGACGATCAGAAGGAGGGAAAGGCCCTGATCGGTCATGGGACCGATCAGGGAAGGACCTGATCGGTCTTGTGACCGATCAGAATGAAGCCTGATCGGTCCACATCCTAGCCGTTGCGTAGCAACGGCTAGTTTCTGTTGTGTCTTTTTCGCAGGTTATAAAAAGGGTTGAGGAGCTACTGTTCTTTCTTCTTCTTCTTCTTCCTTCTCGAGCTGCTGTTCTTCTTCACTGCTGTGATCTGAGCTTTGCTGAGCTCGCTTCTGCTTGAAGCTTCGTGTGAGCTTCATCGGCTGGATTCCTGCTGTTGTAGGCGTCGTTTGAAGCTGCTGCTTCATCCAGTCGATAAGAAGGCAAGCTAGGGTCATTACATTTTTGTATTGTACTTAGTTTCTTGCTGTATTCTTGTACTCCTGTTTATCTTGCTGTTGCAAGACATTGTGGCGAGGTTTCTCCACCCAGAAGGAGTGATTATTAGCCGGGTTTTCGGAGACTCATCCACCGACGGATTGATAGGCTTCGTCCACCTTACGGACACGCCGAGGAGTAGAAGTTTCATCTCCGAACCTCGTTACATCCATCGAGTTTGAGGTTTGTCTTTTTCCTTTACGTTTCTATTTAGTTATTTCCGCTGCGCTAACCCTAATCGTAGGAAGAAACGAAGAATTTGGGGTCGGCTATTCACACCCCCCCTCTCTAGCCGCGATCATCGATCCTAACAAGTGGTATCAGAGCGAGGTCGCTCTTCGCCGGATTAACACCCGAGGGAGCACAAGCTAGAGATGGATCGGCTTGGAGAAGACATCACCATTCCACCCTTCTACGAACGCGACGACTTCGCGTATTGGAAGGTAAGAATGAAATATTTTCTTATGACTAATCTTGAGAATTGGAGTTGTGTCCAATTAGGTTTCAAGCCTCCGACGGACAAGAAAGGAGAAACCCTAGAGAAGAAAGAGTGGACCAAGGAACAAATCCACCAATCCCTAGTCAACGATGAGGTATTGAAGATTTTTGAATTTTCTTTACCTAATGATGTTTTGTGTAGGATAGGAGGATACAACAATGCCAAGGAGTTGTGGAACAACTTGGCTAAGTTCCATGAGGGAACTCCACTTCAAGCCATGAAGAGGAGTCAAGTGAGCCAAGGAGTTCACATCATGGAGGGATGGATTTAGAAGTTGAGGGCCACTCAACATCTAAAGAAGAAGAAGAGGAGAGTTCTTCTTCAAGTTCGGAGCAAGAAGAAGAAGCTTCCACCTCCGGAAGGGATGAAGGAGAGAGCGTTCATCCCACCTCAACCCTAGGTAACTCAAGCAATTTAAATTCTAGTAAATTGCATATATTATGTTTTGAGTGTAGAGAATTTGGACATTACAAGAGTAAATGTCCAAAGAGGGTTAGGAAGACTTCACCGGCGCCAAAGATCAAGGAAGCCGGAGTCCCAACACGCAAGAGCAAGGAGCACGTGGTGTGCTTCCAATGCAAGCGAAGGGGACACTATCGGAGCCAATGTCCGAGGGGGAGGCAATCTCACAAGGACAAGAGACCGAGCACATCGATAGGGGGAGCTAAGGCAAACCCTAAGGTAATCTCTAAGGCACATTATTGCAATACTAGTAAGATGCATGCTAGTAGTTTGATTGCAATTGACAATAATGATAAGCATGATAATTATAGAAATCGATACACATGCTTAGGAGTCAAACATGTTAACCTAGATAAGGATAACTCTAGAAATGTCAACCCTAGGATTAACTCATCTAAGGTTAAGGAGAACCTAAGTAGAAATCCCAAAACAACTAGACATATGCCTAGGAATACCTCAAAGAAAAATGATAAATTAAAGCTTGAGGTATTAGAGAAAGAAAATCAAGTCTTGAGGTCAAGACTTGACTCTCTAGAAAAGGCTCTTAAGGATTTGACTCTAGGGTCTAGGGGTCAAAAACCCAAGTCCAAGGACAAGAAAGGTTTGGGTCACAAACCTAAGTCCCAAATGGTCAAGCCCACTTATCACAATGTTCCATTCGATTATGGAACAAAATCTAGGGCTAGGAAGACCATCACCAAGGTCACAAGGGGAGTCACCCCTAGAATTGATCTTGATGAGTCCCAAATGACCAAGGCTTCAAAACCTAGGAGGGTCATTAGAAGGGTTGCTAGGGAAGTCATCCCTAGTGAATATTTAGTGAACCCAATGAGCTCCAATAGGTATTGGGTTCCTAGGAGCGTGATCTCATCACGCTAGATGAGTTAGGGTGTGCCAACCTTACTTGAATAGATAGTTAACCTAATCATGGCAAAAGGTGGCACTTTAGGAATTTTCAAGGTGCAATCAAGCCTTGAAAATGAAAGTGAAAATTATCACTAAGATAATTAGGATGTGCCAACCACATTTGAGGAATTTTCTAGAGTCAATCTAGTTGGCACATAGTGATCTAAAAGTCTTGAGGATATGATTTTAGGTCTAATACACTTAGAAATATAGAATTTATGGTAAAATGGTCGAAATTATCAAAAATGGCAACTAAGGCTAGAATTAGGTATTTTCTATACCTTTACATGTTATTTGCCATATATTGTTTGCCATATGCCATGTCATGACATTCTATTTAATCTATGATCATTTGAAATGTCATGATAATGCTTAGGTTATTTATATGTCATGTTTTATTTAAGTTTCATACTTTATGCCATGACATCATGACATTGGCACATATTATTATGTATGATATCATTTTATGCCATGTCATCATTTCTTGCATTTATAATCAATGAAATTAATTTAAGGTTAAAAACACAATTTGATATGGAGATCAAATTGATGTTTAGAAAATGCATGAGACCTTAGTCTAAGATAACCTAAACCCATATCTCACATCAAAATTGACTTGGATGTGTTTGATACACCTTAGATGTGTGTGAGATATTAGGATTGTGAGTTAGGATCAAGGTGCATAGTTCTTGTACCTAGATGAGCCTAATTCTAATTGGGGATCATAGGGAAAGCTTATGTACAAGTCATGTACATTTAGCCCAAAGATTGTGGTCCTAAATTAAATGGTTTAAAATCATTTCAAAATTGATTTGAAAAACCTTGATGAAGCTTTTCTAGAGATAGCATTCATCATTGAACAAGTTGATACAAAGATAAGTTAACTTTGAGCTATTTCAAAGACTTTTGGACTTTGTATCAAAATTGAAAAATGGAAGTTATTTTCATAGAAAATTATTTTTCCATGATAGTACATGTTATGAAGAATGTATCCTCAAAATTTCACAATTTTTGGAATTTTCTGTAATTTTCTAGAGGTTTCTGAATTTCGGGAGAAGGAAAATTCAGAAAATCAGAAATCAGAGGTCGTGGACCGATCAGGAGGTTCCCTGATCGGTCCAGGTCAGTGTGGATCAGTCACTAGGACCGATCCAGGAGAGTGTGGATCGGTCTGGTAACCGATCCAGTGAAGGCTGATCGGTCTGGTGACCGATTAGCGCGTGCCAATTTGTTGATTTTCGACTGTTTTGTCTGAAATTTCAGCTGGGAGTTGGTGTTTTGGATTTCTAAAGGTTTGAAACTCTTCAAGACATTGTTGATGCAATGGTCAAGTGGGAGTTTTACCTATTAGTCAAGGAGGAGTTGACTGTTAGGGAGAGTTTTTACTCGTCGAAATTTTTGAGGATGAGTGATATGGGATTATCACTGAGTTGATTGTTGAATTTAGTATCAAGGGGGAAATTAAGGGTTTCAATGAAAGGTATGAGACTTTCATTAGGAAGAAACTCTTGACCTTGATTCACTCCTTTTGATGTGTGTCAAAAAGGGGAAGAATGTCTAGAGAATGTTCAAGGAAGAACATTGGAGTTAGTGGGAGAGTTTGTTGATCACGACGAGTGAAGTTGTGAACAACGATAACTTACTCTTCAGGGGGAGAGTTTGTTGATGTGTGCCAATAGGGGGAGAATGAAGGGTTTAAGTTAGGCCTTCATTATCTAAGAAGGAGGTTGCCTTCTTAGAAGGAGAATGTAAGGTTGTAACGTATGTTTCATTACCTAGTGGCATGAGGAAAGTTGAGGCTATTGGATTAGCCTAACTTAAAGGTATTGTCAAACATAAAAAATGGGGAGATTGTTGGTGCAACCTTAGGTCAAGGTTGACCTGGTTGACCCGACTCGAGTTGACCAGACTCGAGTTGTATTTTGATGTTTGACAAGAACAAAAGAGTTGTATTTTGATGGGAGATTGTGGGTGCAACCTTTGGTCAAAGTTGACCTGGTTGACCTAAGGTGAGTTGACCTGACTCGGAAAAGTCCAAGCAGGGGGTTTGGCACGGGAAAAGTCCAAGCGGGGAGCTTGGCACGGGAGAAAGTCCAAGTATGGAGACTTGGCACGGAGAAGTCCAAGTATGGGAACTTGGCAAGTGGAAGTCGGAGAGGGCACGGTAGCTCGTTCTCCGAACTGTAGTCAGAGAGGGCTCGGTAGCTCGTTCTCTGGACCGGAAGTGGGAAAGTCCTGGTAAGTGAAGCCAGGCAGTTGTGAAAACCCTAGTGAGTGAAGCTAGGTGAAAGTCCTGGTAAGTGAAGCCAGGCGGTGGGAAAGTCCTGGTGAGAGAAGTCAGGCAGTTGTGAAAACCCTAGTGAGTGAAGTTAGGTGAAAGTCCTGGTGAGTGAAGCCAGGCAGTGGGAAAGTCCTGGTGAGTGAAGTTAGGCAGTTGGAAAGTCCTGGTGAGTGAAGCCGGGCAGATTGGAAATCATGGTGAGTGAAGCCAGGTGAAAACCCTAGTGAGTGAAGCTAGGTGAAAGTCCTGGTGAGTGAACTCGGGCAAGGGAAAATCCAGATGGATCAAGGGTGATCGGACATCTGGTGTTGAGAAGGTCAAGTAGGTCAAGGGAGTGATCGGATACTTGACACGAAGAGAAAAGTCCAAGTGGGTCAAAGGAATTGACCGGACACTTGGCGGGGAGTCAAGGGAGTGACCGGATGCTAAGCATGATGTACCAACAGGTCAAGGTTGACCGGATGTTGGTTTGGAAGGCTTGGGACTTGGTTTGGGCGAAAACCAAGCTCTAGATCGATCAGTGGATCGATACAGTGATACACTGAGTATCTGGATCGGTCTGGTGACCGATCAGTAACCACACAGTGAGCTTCTGTGTGTTATCTGATCGGACTGAAGACCGATCAGTGATTGATCAGTTGCATACAGTGAAGTTCCTGATCGGTCTGCAGACCGATCAGGAGACGATCAGAAGGAGACGATCAGAAGGAGGGAAAGGCCCTGATCGGTCATGAGACCGATCAGGGAAGGACCTGATCGGTCACCATGACCGATCAGGGAAGGACATGATCGGTCACCATGACCGATCAGGGAAGGACCTGATCGGTCACCATGACCGATCAGGGAAGGGCCTGATTGGTCTTGTGACCGATCAGGACCCTTGTGGACCGATCAGGATGAAGCCTGATCGGTCCACATCCTAGCCTTTGCGTAGCAACGGCTAGTTTCTGTTATGTCTTCTTCGCAGGTTATAAAAAGGGTTGAGGAGCTACTGTTCTTTCTTCTTCTTCTTCTTCCTTCTCGAGCTGCTGTTCTTCTTCACTGCTGTGATCTGAGCTTTGCTGAGCTCGCTTCTGCTTGAATCTTCGTGTGAGCTTCATCGGCTGGATTCCTGCTGTTGTAGGCGTCGTTTGAAGCTGCTGCTTCATCCAGTCGACAAGAAGGCAAGCTAGGGTTATTACATTTTTGTACTGTACTTAGTTTCTTGCTGTATTCTTGTACTCCTGTTTATCTTGCTGTTGCAAGACATTGTGGCGAGGTTTCTCCACCCAGAAGGAGTGATTATTAGCCGGGTTTCCGGAGACTCATCCACCGACGGATTGATAGGCTTCGTCCACCTTACAGACACGCCGAGGAGTAGGAGTTTCATCTCCGAACCTCGTTACATCCATCGAGTTTGAGGTTTGTCTTTTTCCTTTACGTCTCTATTTAGTTATTTCCGCTGCGCTAACCCTAATCGTAGGAAGAAACGAAGAATTTGGGATCGGCTATTCACACCCCCCCCTCTCTAGCCGCGATCATCGATCCTAACAAGTGGTATCAGAGCGAGGTCGCTCTTCGCCGGATTAACACCCGAGGGAGCACAAGCTAGAGATGGATCGGCTTGGAGAAGACATCACCATTCCACCCTTCTACGAACGCGACGACTTCGCGTATTGGAAGGTAAGAATGAAATATTTTCTTATGACTAATCTTGAGAATTGGAGTTGTGTCCAATTAGGTTTCAAGCCTCCGACGGACAAGAAAGGAGAAATTCTAGAGAAGAAGGAGTGGACCAAGGAACAAATCCACCAATCCCTAGTCAACGATGAGGTATTGAAGATTTTTGAATTTTCTTTACCTAATGATGTTTTGTGTAGGATAGGAGGATACAACAATGCCAAGGAGTTGTGGAACAACTTGGCTAAGTTCCATGAGGGGAACTCCACTTCAAGCCATGAAGAGGAGTCAAGTGAGCCAAGGAGTTCACATCATGGAGGGATGGATTTAGAAGTTGAGGGTCACTCAACATCTAAAGAAGAAGAAGAGGAGAGTTCTTCTTCAAGTTCGGAGCAAGAAGAAGAAGCTTCCACCTCCGGAAGGGATGAAGGAGAGAGCGTTCATCCCACCTCAACCCTAGGTAACTCAAGCAATTTAAATTCTAGTAAATTGCATATATTATGTTTTGAGTGTAGAGAATTTGGACATTACAAGAGTAAATGTCCAAAGAGGGTTAGGAAGACTTCACCGGCGCCAAAGATCAAGGAAGCCGGAGTCCCAACACGCAAGAGCAAGGAGCACGTGGTGTGCTTCCAATGCAAGCGAAGGGGACACTATCGGAGCCAATGTCCGAGGGGGAGGCAATCTCACAAGGACAAGAGACCGAGCACATCGATAGGGGGAGCTAAGGCAAACCCTAAGGTAATCTCTAAGGCACATTATTGCAATACTAGTAAGATGCATGCTAGTAGTTTGATTGCAATTGACAATAATGATAAGCATGATAATTATAGAAATCGATACACATGCTTAGGAGTCAAACATGTTAACCTAGATAAGGATAACTCTAGAAATGTCAACCCTAGGATTAACTCATCTAAGGTTAAGGAGAACCTAAGTAGAAATCCCAAAACAACTAGACATATGCCTAGGAATACCTCAAAGAAAAATGATAAATTAAAGCTTGAGGTATTAGAGAAAGAAAATCAAGTCTTGAGGTCAAGACTTGACTCTCTAGAAAAGGCTCTTAAGGATTTGACTCTAGGGTCTAGGGGTCAAAAACCCAAGTCCAAGGACAAGAAAGGTTTGGGTCACAAACCTAAGTCCCAAATGGTCAAGCCCACTTATCACAATGTTCCATTCGATTATGGAACAAAATCTAGGGCTAGGAAGACCATCACCAAGGTCACAAGGGGAGTCACCCCTAGAGTTGATCTTGATGAGTCCCAAATGACCAAGGCTTCAAAGCCTAGGAGGGTCATTAGAAGGGTTGCTAGGGAAGTCATCCCTAGTGAATATTTAGTGAACCCAATGAGCTCCAATAGGTATTGGGTTCCTAGGAGCGTGATCTCATCACGCTAGATGAGTTAGGGTGTGCCAACCTTACTTGAATAGGTAGTTAACCTAATCATGGCAAAAGGTGGCACTTTAGGAATTTTCAAGGTGCAATCAAGCCTTGAAAATGAAAGTGAAAATTATCCCTAAGATAATTAGGATGTGCCAACCACATTTGAGGAATTTTCTAGAGTCAATCTAGTTGGCACATAGTGATCTAAAAGTCTTGAGGATATGATTTTAGGTCTAATACACTTAGGAATATAGAATTTATGGCAAAATGGTCGAAATTATCAAAAATGACAACTAAGGCTAGAATTAGGTATTTTCTATACCTTTACATGTTATTTGCCATATATTGTTTGCCATATGCCATGTCATGACATTCTATTTAATCTATGATCATTTGAAATGTCATGATAATGCTTAGGTTATTTATATGTCATGTTTTATTTAAGTTTCATACTTTATGCAATGACATCATGACATTGGCACATGTTATTATGTATGATATCATTTTATGCCATGTCATCATTTCTTGCATTTATAATCAATGAAATTGATTTAAGGTTAAAAACATAATTTGATATGGAGATCAAATTGATGTTTAGAAAATGCATGAGACCTTAGTCTAAGATAACCTAAACCCATATCTCACATCAAAATTGACTTGGATGTGTTTGATACACCTTAGATGTGTGTGAGATATTAGGATTGTGAGTTAGGATCAAGGTGCATAGTTCTTGTACCTAGATGAGCCTAATTCTAATTGGGGATCATAGGGAAAGCTTATGTACAAGTCATGTACATTTAGCCCAAAGATTGTGGTCCTAAATTAAATGGTTTAAAATCATTTCAAAATTGATTTGAAAAACCTTGATGAAGCTTTTCTAGTGATAGCATTAATCATTGAACAAGTTGATACAAAGATAAGTTAACTTTGAGCTATTTCAAAGACTTTTGGACTTTGTATCAAAATTGAAAAATGGAAGTTATTTTCATAGAAAATTATTTTTCCATGATAGTACATGTTATGAGGAATGTATACTCAAAATTTCACAATTTTTAGAATTTTCTGTAATTTTCTAGAGGTTTCTGAATTTCGGGAGAAGAAAAATTCAGAAAGTCAGAAATCAGAGGTCGTGGACCGATCAGGAGGTTCCCTGATCGGTCCAGGTCAGTGTGGATCGGTCACTAGGACCGATCCAGGAGAGTGTGGATCGGTCTGGTAACCGATCCAGTGAAGGCTGATCGGTCTGGTGACCGATCAACGCGTGCCAACTTGCTGATTTTCGACTGTTTTGTCTAAAATTTCAGCTGGGAGTTGGTGTTTTGGATTTCTAAAGGTTTGAAACTCTCCAAGACATTGTTGGTGCAATGGTCAAGGGGGAGTTGACCTTTAGGGGGAGTTTTACCTATTAGTCAAGGAGGAGTTGACTGTTAGGGAGAGTTTTTACTCGTCGAAATTTTTGAGGATGAGTGATATGGGATTATCACTGAGTTGATTGTTGAATTTAGTATCAAGGGGGAAATTAAGGGTTTCAATGAAAGGTATGAGACTTTCATTAGGAAGAAACTCTTGACCTTGATTCACTCCTTTTGATGTGTGTCAAAAAGGGGAAGAATGTCTAGAGAATGTTCAAGGAAGAACATTGGAGTTAGTGGGAGAGTTTGTTGATCACGACGAGTGAAGTTGTGAACAACGATAACTTACTCTTCAGGGGGAGAGTTTGTTGATGTGTGCCAATAGGGGGAGAATGAAGGGTTTAAGTTAGGCCTTCATTATCTAAGAAGGAGGTTGCCTTCTTAGAAGGAGAATGTAAGGTTGTAACGTATGTTTCATTACCTAGTGGCATGAGAAAAGTTGAGGCTATTGGATTAGCCTAACTTAAAGGTATTGTCAAACATCAAAAAGAGGGAGATTGTTGGTGCAACCTTAGGTCAAGGTTGACCTGGTTGACCCGACTCGAGTTGACCTGACTCGAGTTGTATTTTGATGTTTGACAAGAACAAAAGAGTTGTATTTTGATGGGAGATTGTGGGTGCAACCTTTGGTCAAAGTTGACCTGGTTGACCTAAGGTGAGTTGACCTGACTCGGAAAAGTCCAAGCAGGGGGTTTGGCACGGGAAAAGTCCAAGCGGGGAGCTTGGCACGGGAGAAAGTCCAAGTATGGAGACTTGGCACGGAGAAGTCCAAGTATGGGAACTTGGCAAGTGGAAGTCGGAGAGGGCACGGTAGCTCGTTCTCCGAACTGTGGTCAGAGAGGGCTCGGTAGCTCGTTCTCTGGACCGGAAGTGGGAAAATCCTGGTAAGTGAAGCCAGGCAGTTGTGAAAACCTTAGTGAGTGAAGCTAGGTGAAAGTCCTGGTGAGTGAAGCCAGGCAGTGGGAAAGTCCTGGTGAGTGAAGTCAGGCAATTGTGAAAACCCTAGTGAGTGAAGCTAGGTGAAAGTCCTGGTGAGTGAAGCCAGGCAGTGGGAAAGTCCTGGTGAGTGAAGCTAGGCAGTTGGAAAGTCCTGGTGAGTGAAGCCGGGCAGATTGGAAATCATGGTGAGTGAAGCCAGGTGAAAACCCTAGTGAGTGAAGCTAGGTGAAAGTCCTGGTGAGTGAAGCCGGGCAAGGGAAAATCCAGATAGATCAAGGGTGATCGTACATCTGGTGTTGAGAAGGTCAAGTAGGTCAAGGGAGTGATCGGATACTTGACACGAAGAGAAAAGTCCAAGTGGGTCAAAGGGATTGACCGGACACTTGGCGGGGAGTCTTAGCAGGTCAAGGGAGTGACCGGATGCTAAGCATGATGTACCAACAGGTCAAGGTTGACCGGATGTTGGTTTGGAAGGCTTGGGACTTGGTTTGGGCGAAAACCAAGCTCTGGATCGATCAGTGGATCAATCCAGTGATACACTGGGTATCTGGATCGGTCTGGTGACCGATCAGTAACCACACAGTGAGCTTCTGTGTGTTATCTGATTGGACTGAAGATCGATCAGTGATCGATCAGTAGCATACAGTGAAGTTCCTGATCGGTCTGCAGACCGATCAGGAGACAATCAGAAGGAGACGATCAGAAGGAGGGAAAGGCCCTGATCGGTCATGGGACCGATCAGGGAAGGGCCTGATCGGTCTTGTGACCGATCAGGACCCTTGTGGACCGATCAGGATGAAGTCTGATCGGTCCACATCCTAGTCGTTGCGTAGCAATGACTAGTTTCTGTTATGTCTTCTTCGCAGGTTACAAAAAGGGTTGAGGAGCTACTGTTTCTTTCTTCTTCTTCTTCTTCCTTCTCGAGCTGCTGTTCTTCTTCACTGCTGTGATCTGAGCTTTGCTGAGCTCGCTTCTGCTTGAAGCTTCGTGTGAGCTTCATCGGCTAGATTCCTGCTGTTGTAGGCGTCGTTTGAAGCTGCTGCTTCATCCAGTCGACAAGAAGGCAAGCTAGGGTTATTACATTTTTGTATTGTTCTTAGTTTCTTGCTGTATTCTTGTACTCCTGTTTATCTTGCTGTTGCAAGACATTGTGGCGAGGTTTCTCCACCCAGAAGGAGTGATTATTAGCCGGGTTTCCGGGGACTCATCCACCGACGGATTGATAGGCTTCGTCCACCTTACGGACACGCCAAGGAGTAGGAGTTTCATCTCCGAACCTCGTTACATCCATCAAGTTTGAGGTTTGTTTTTTTCCTTTACGTTTCTATTTAGTTATTTCCGCTGCGCTAACCCTAATCGTAGGAAGAAACGAAGAATTTGGGGTCGGCTATTCACACCCCCCCTCTCTAGCCGAAATCATCGATCCTAACAGTCCATATCCATGACCTCTTCCACATTGACTTCTATGTTACTGAATCTTTCATTTTTCTTTGTTAGTTGAAGAGTCATCTTCAGGAGTTGTTGAGTAATTTCTTTATTTATCTTCTTTTTTTCTTCATGAGCTTGTAATGAACCCAGGAGTTGCTCTATCGTCATGGCTTGTAGATCCTTGGTCTCTTCGATGATGGCTGTAATGCTATCAAATTTTGAATCCAGTGATCGAAGAATTTTCTCAATGATAGTTACTTCTTCTAGTTTATCACAATTTCTCTATAGTTAATTGGAAATGGTAGAGATTCTAGAAAAGTAATCGGATACCAATTCACCTTCCTTCATACGAAGAGCATCAAATTGACTTCTTAATGTTTGAAGTTGTACCTTTTTTACCTTTTTTTCCTCTTTGATATGAGACTTAGTTTTTTCCATACTTACTTGGCCGAAGTAGCACTTGAGATTTTCTCAAAATCATCCTCATCTAAAACTTGATAAATGAGGTAGAGAGTCTTCTTGTCTCTCTTTCTTAAATCTCTCAGACTTTCTTTTTAGTTGGAGATAACATCGAGTCATCATGCAGCTCCACTTAACCTTTTTTTTATAATCTCTCAAACATCATGAGTTTCAAGAAGTGCCTTCATCTTGATGCCCCAATTATTATAATTATTCATCTTGAGTAATGGAGCTTAGAAGGGAAGCATACCTCCATTAGAGGTGACTCTGATACCATTTTATTAAAAAAAAAAAATTATTAGAGAGGTAATAAAAAAAATTATGGAAGAAAATAATATGGAAGATAAGGAGAATCTCTACGTGGAAGTAGAAGAGAAAGAGAATAAAACAAAAAAAATTAACTTACTTCATTCATTGAAAATAGGTACATATTTATTGGTTTATTGGATAAACACTAGATTTTTTTTTTTTTATTCTATCTCCAAAACTCTTATCCTTATCAAGATTATTACCTCATCAAATTCTATCCCTATTTTTTTATCACGAATTCTCATTCTTATCAAGATTGACATCTCATCAAATTCTATGTCTATCTTCGTATTAAGAAATGTCACCTCATCTTATTTTTACCTCTATTAATAAAATAAAATTTAATTTCCAACAGAGTGGTCGTATTCTCTGGTCGGTAGTAAGGTGAAGAGATCTTCTAGTCTTCTTCTGTGCCGCGATGACAGAGACGTTAATCTCCCAATTGATCTTCTCGTTCCATCTAGATGTGTCCGTTAGGCAGAAGAGGGAGGAGAAAAAGGTGGTGATGGTGGTGGTAGAGACAAACGCCGGCTAAGATCATAGTTCAGGTCCCTTGTTCAGCATTATTGTTTTGATTAAATATCTGACTATTTTTTTATATAAAAAAATAACAATAAAACTTGGGTTGGGAATACAATCATCTCAAGATTATAGTGAATCTGAGACAGATTTGAAGCATGTGAAAGATTTAAAGACAGTGTATAGGGTTGGGAATACAATCTTAATCAGTTTTATTGGATTTTGTTTGACATTTACTAAGTCAAAATCCCTTGTATTTTTTGTTTCAATTTTTTTTAAAAAAAAATACTATGAATTCTGGCTTCTCTTGGTTGACTTTGAACTCTAAACAGATTCCACCTCCAACGTAAAACACGGGCGGCCCTTGCTTCTCATCTAGGAAACTTCTCATCTTTGAATACTACGTTCAATTCTCGGCACTTTAAGAATCTTTGCTTTGGATTCAATTTTGATTCAACACGTGAGTAAGATGCAAGTAATTAGTTGACTTGGTCTGTATGTTGACATGGCCGAACCCAACTTTGACTTGTCGTTGGTTAAATTTTATATTTATTAAAAAAATTTATTTTCTAAATTATTTTTTCATTGACCAAATAATAATAAAAAATAAAATTATTAAGACACTCAAAAATATGTATAAGCTAAGTTACATCTAATGTGAAATTTTGAACACGTAACTATGATTTTATCATCCGACCATCAAATAGTCCTAAATTAATGTAAAATTATGACTATTCACGCATCCATACCTATATAAAATGATGATTAAGTAATCCTTAGACAAGGTGCAACGGTAAAACATATTTAATGGATTCACATAGTACCATAGTTTAAAATCCAATTAGACAAGGACATGCTGGATGAATTACCAATTTATTATGAGTGTTTTCGGATTTACTTGGAACAAATTATGGAAAAGATCAGTCACCTCCAATTTAATCTACAATATATGAATTAATCATTATTTTTTTTTTTAAAGAATTCAACTTACAACTCAACTAATCTTAGAGACGAATTTCATATTAATCTCCAGGGTAAATCATAGAAGTATTACAGTAAATCATTAGTAAGGAACGTCTTTGATCTTTATCATCCCTATAAGATCATCCAACATTAAATCTTTACTTCACTCATAAAGATAAACTCGTAGACTTTTTTCATCATAGATATTTCGACCCATCCAATTTAAGTTTTCTATTAAATTCAACATCGGTTGGATTAATAACTATTGATCCTAGAGGGAAAAAAATATTTTTTAAAAAATAAATGAGCCTTAACTCTCATTTAGTCCAATTTTATAGTTGAGAAAAAAAATTCTTTGTCCCCTTAAACTAGATTAGGAGTTTACATATCACCCTAACTTGTTCAACAAATGCAAACTAATACACAAATTTGTATTTACAAAAAGAATGAATTGATTCACTTTGCGATTTCAATCAATAATTTTAATATAAATTCAAATCACTAATTTTCATCAAGAACCAAATTAATCGCCACGTTGTCACCAGCTTTTCCAGGCGTAGACCGACAGCGAGAAGCCCTCCGCAAACCGCAGCTCCTCCTCCTCCGGGCTCGCCCACTCCATCACCGTCAGAGTGCTCGCCGTTGAAGCCGACGACGAGGAGGAGCCTGTCTTCCTCAGCTTCCTCCTCCCTCTACGCCTCTCCCAACCGTCGCCGTCGCCGCTGCTTTTGCTCCATTCGGTGTTCCAGTTCTTCCCATTATACCCCTCGGTCGCCAACATTGGGTTTCCGATTTGCTCTTCCTCATCCTCTTCCTCGAAGCGGAACAGAAACACGGCATGCCCCATCTCCGCTGCGCCGCCAGCGGCGGCCCCTTTGTCTTTGGCCTGAAAGAACCAGCTGTGGAGGTCCCAAGAGACCTGAATCTTGCTGCCGCCATGTTCGACCTTCTCGCTCCCCCGGAACTTCCAACGGAGGCGGCGCACCAACAGGATCCGCTCCCCGTCGATGTCCACCGACATCGCGGCCTCTCGTCCCTTCTCCTTGGCGTCCAGATCGATCGAGATCTCATGGTCCTGGCCACCGAACCTGGCCCTAGTGCGGTAGGAACTCCGCCCGCCGTGGTCCACCAACACCACCTGCTCCCTCCTCGAGATCGGTGGCGGAGTCAGGGGGTTTTGCGCCGGATGGGCTTTGAACTTCCTGTGGGCCGCGTCGGCGAGATCCCCAGCGACTAGGAACATCGCGCCGTCGAGGAATGCGGCGACAAAGTACCCGGAGACCGGCTCCGGGCCTCCCCCCGGCGGGAAGCTCGCGCGCTTGAAGTCCCAAGCGAAGTCGATGCGGCGATGGTCCGTGAGGTGGAACCCCCGCTTCCCTCGCCGCTTCCACAGCAACCACGGCCGGATGTGAAACGAAACCACCACCTCGTCCTCCTCTTCCTCGTCGGCGTAGAAGCGGAGCTCGGAGCGGAGGGAGACGCCGAGGGAGGTTCGGGTCCAGGTGAGACAGGCGACCCCGAAACGAGTCTCGTACACGGACGTCGTCAACGTCGGCGTCGCTGCCGCCGTCGGCGGCGGCTCCGAAGCTGCCCGACCCCGGAAACACCTCAGGATGTGATCCGGCATGCTCTCCGACTCCAAATCGAACAGTTTCCCCCCCAAAATCAGAGTCGAAACAGACCAGAAACCTGATTATGATCGAGCGATCGATCGATCGATCGAATACGAGCGAGAATATTTGGAAGAGAGGAAGCGCGAGCAGCGGTCGCAATATAAACCTAGTAACCCTTGGCGGAGAACTCTCACATGTCGGTGACCATAACAGCTGCCTTTACCATGTTTATTTCCAATTTCTAATACTTTGATTACAACTTAATAATAATATCATTTAATTTGAAAATTAATTGAATTAATTAAATTTATTTAAAATGATAGTGACTTGTTTACTTTATGTCTAATGGTGTTTTCATTGGAATAAATGGGTGAGAAAAATCTAAAGTAGGAATATAGAAAAGTAGGAACGAAGGGAAGAAAGATGGTCAAACTTGGTGGAGCGGAGTTTGACATTTTGAAGGCAATGACCAAGTCTTCTATTGCTTTCTTACTAATGACCAATTTTAATGTTTGACCAAATGATTAACGTGAACTTAATTCCTTTTTTTAGGCGTTATGTTTTTTTCCTTAACTAAAAATGATGTCTACAGCAATCTTTCATTGTGATAGGCAATAGTAAAAAATAATTTTAGTAGTATTTTTTAATTTATTGTTGGAGTATTATGAAAGTATAATGATTGTGTTTTATGTTAGTCATTGAATGAATTTTAAGTAGTTTGGATGGAGCGAAAGCAATGAATAATTTATTTCGGACTCTTGGATCCTTTTGATATGGGGCGAATTGGGCCGTGGGAAAGGCCCTTTCTATCAGTGTATATCAGGACTATTTTTTTTTTTCAGGCTTGCTTGCTCCGAGTCAAGCCTCCAAGGTTTCTTCGTGGCAGCAGGAAGCCAGGAACTCTAAATTAAATCGGCAGCGGGGAAAAAAAGGATAAGAATCTCCTTTTTCACCTCCTCCATTTCTCCGATTGCTCGATCCGCAAGCTCAAAATCGACTTCTCAGATCTGCGACTAGGCGACCAAAAAATATCGATCGGGTGACCGTAAAATGTGACTTGGCGATTGAAAAATACCGACTGGGTAATAGGGAGAATGCCGAGCGGGTGGAAAGATGACGGACGAGTGATTCCTACTGGTCGCCTAAGAGAATGCCAAATGGCTGTCTGAAAGAATGTCAAATGGGCGCGAAACTTATGTGCTCAATGTCGCTGCACCGAGTGGGCGTGAAGCCCATGAGATTGAAGGCGAATGTGAGTGAGGGCAAAGCCGGGAGCCAAGTGGGCGTAAAGCCTGTGAGCCGGGTGGGCATGAAGCCCATGAGCCTAGCAAAGAGTGGAGCGAGTGCTAACTGAGTGACAAGTGTCAGGTAGATCGGCGAGTGAGACGCGAGTAGTGAGTGTCGGACAGAGTAGCGAATGAGGCGTGAATGGTGAGTGTCGGGCAGAGGAGCAAATGAGATGCATGTGGTGAATGTAAGAAAGAACGACTGTTAAGATAGGTACCTATCCTGGGATTTACCCTGTTCGGGAAATCAATGGGTCATATGAGTAATTCACGCTTATAACTAGCTTTTAGACGGGAGTCTAGGAATCCAACCAAGGGAGTACCAAATGCGCGATCGAATGGTACCGAGCGACTGTAAAGAGGATGGGTGAGCAAAGCCTAGTGAGCGACCAAGAAAATGTTGGTCGGGCAACAGAGACAATGTCGGGCGGGTGGAAAGACGACGGACGAGCGGCTACGAGTGTGCGACAGAGAAAATGTCGGCCGACCACCGGCAGAATGCTGAGCGTCCGACCAAATGGAGCAAAGCAAATGCCCGAGTGTTGTTGAGTGGATGTCAAGCAGACGGGCGAGTAGTGCCGAGCGGTCAACCGAGAGAAACGTTGAGTGTTAGGCCGAATGGAATAAAGTTAGTAGCCAAGCAAGTGGTCGAGTGAACGGTCGGGCGATACTGATCGGGTGGCTATGAAGATGCCTACCGAGCGACCGAAAGAATGTCGAGCAGGCGTTTGGAGAATGTCGATCAAGCGTCCGAGAGAATGCTATGCAAGCAGCCGAGAGAATGTTGATCAAGCTTCCAAGAGAATATTGGGTGAGCGGCCAAGTGGTACCAGCGAGTGGTCGAGCGAACGGTCGGACGATATTGATCGGACAGCTACGAAGATACCGATCAAGTGACTGAAAGAATGTCAAGCGGAACCAAGAGGTCGATGGCGAACGGAAGCGAAACCCATGATCTGAGCGGGAGCGGAACTCGTGAACGGAGCTGGCGTGGAGCCTGTGAGATCCAAGGCGAATGCGAGAGGAGGCAAATCCGGGGAGCTGAATGGGCGCGAAGCTTGTGAACCTAGTGGCGAGTGGGATGAGTGCTAACTGAGCGACAAGTTAGGCAGAGCGGCTTGTGAAACGAGTATGAGTGCCGAGCAGAGGAGCTAACCCGACTGACTAGTCGTTGTGCCTAACCGAAAGGTTGTTGGTCCCGAGAGCTCGACCGAGAGGTCGTTGGTCGCAAGAGCCATGATCACTTATAACTTGCATTGGGCGAGAGTCTGGAACCTGACTGGGGTGAGAGTCTGGAACTTGACCGAGAGGTCATTAGTCGCGAGAGCCCTGCTTGCTTATAACTCGCACTGGGGCGAGAGTCTGGAAAGTCGACCGGGAGGTCGTTGGCGATACTCCAGTCCGAGATTGGTGGCGATACTCCGATCTGATACCAGTGGCGATACTTTGGTTTGATACCGGTGGGGATACTCCGGTCCGAGACCAATGACAATATTCCGGTCCGAGACCAGTGGCGATATTCCGGTCCGAGACTGGTGACGATACTCCGGTCCGAGACCAGTGGCGATACTCTGGTTCGAGATCGATGGCGATACTCCTGTCCGAGACCAGTTGCAATACTTCGGTCCGAGATCGGTGACGATACTCCGTTTCGAGATTAGCGACGATACTCTGGTCCAAGACCGGTGGCGATACTCCGGTCTGAGACCGGTGGAGATACTCCGATCTAAGAACTGTGGCGATACTCCGATCTGAGACTGGTGGCAATACTCTGGTTCGAGACTAGTGGCGATATTTTCAACGTCGTCCATCTTCATGTTCCAGAACAGGTGGAGAAGTTTCCTACAGACGATGCCAAATTGATCATGTCTGGAAGCTGAGTTAGATGGACTATCGGGATGATGTCGCTAGAATGTTGACCGAATCGCTATGACCCGGAGGGGGGTATGCTGAGCTACCTTCTATGTTGACCAAGTCGTCATAAGGTCCCTCTGGTCAACGCTATCTGTCAACAACGACCGAGTTGCCCCGGTCCCTAATACTCCGATGCTTGAGGCAGATCCAGCGAATATGTAAAGAACAAACTAATAGTAGAATAATGAAATGAATGTAGAATGAGTACGGTAACATACCCTGGCTCAAGGGGGTGGCCTCTGGTGGATTGTTGAGTTGGTCGGGACATTGCTCGAGTTGTCGTGATCACTCGGAAGAGTAGATGACTCTGAGCAGGATGAAAAGCTGGATCTAGCGGCACCTAGTCGAGCGCGACTTGAATCCGAAAGATGACATGTAGGTCGGGACCTAGCAGCAACACGTAGAACAGGATATGACAACGACATGTAGGCCGAGATATGATAACGACACACAGGTCAGGATATAAAAACGACACGCAGGTCGGGATATGATAGGTCTTATAGAAGCACAATAGCAACGAGGGCTCGAATGCTCGATCAATGATGATGGGGGGCGGTTGCGGCTCGGAGGCCGTTTGCGACGATGGAAACTGGCTATGACTCGGGGTAGATTCTACGTTGGCGTGGTTGGCTGGCGACCTGGCAGTGACAATAAGGTATTCCCACTTATTATTTCAGGTATTTTGAATGATCCTTTGTTAGCATTTGTTTGTATCCTGTCTCAATGCATATAATTATTTAGCTTCAGGATATTTCATATCCTAGATTATTGTCATAATAGTATTTCTCTGTTTGCATCAGTTGGTGCACCATGAAGACTAGTTGCCTTTGGAATTCTTAAACATGTATTTGAACCTTTGATCAACGAAGGTAGCTAGTAGTTTGAGTGTTGGAACTTTGGGTTGAGTCGATTTGTGTCATTGCGTCTTCATTTATATAATTGGAGCAAAGATAATATCTCTGGTATGGATTGGAAAGTGGCATCCTTTAAGGTCAAATGGTTGTTCCACCGTCACATAAGCAACCATTTTCCAAAACTTTCTAATATGATGGGCCGACTTTTTGATACCTGTGACACCCCCTTGTCACACTCTCAAGAAATTTATAAATCTTTATAAAAAAAAGATAACTTGTTTAGGTCCAACTAGTAGCTCATCCACTTCAATTTATCATCAGGTAAAAATAAAAAGTAAATTTTTTATTTTCAGTATCATCATCGAGAAGACACTCTACATCAAAATAATATTTATCTTTTTATTATATATTGTAATGAGAATTGGTCTACCACCTTTTATATATATATATATCTATATATATATATATAAACGGGAATGTCAAATAAATAAAAATTCATAATGGCCATTTTAGTAATTTACTGTCCTTGTTTCAGATAAAAATCGCGGCTTCGTCTCCTCACTACTCCGCTTTCCTCATTGAATCTCCCTCTTTTCTTCGTCGGGCTTTTTGGGTCTCGGATCGAAGGCGCGCGCGCTAAGGTCAGATCCTCCCTCTAACTCTGTTGCTTGATTTTTTTTTTCTGCCGTTTTAACACCCGAAACCGACGTCGGATTGCAGATCTGGTTTTTTTTTTTTTTTTTTTTTTTTTTTCAAAAGACAAAAAAATCCTAAATTTTCTTGTCTCGCTCGGTTAACCTTCCCATTTTCTTCAGATCTGCGAGAGAAGTCGATCGGAGATGGGTTTCACTTCCGGATCCAGCGCCGGGATGAGATCTTCCTTCGGATCTTTCTTCTGGTTCCTTGTTTTCTTCTGCGCTGCCTTCCTCAGATCTGGTGAAGGGTTTTATCTCCCCGGAAGCTACCCTCACCAGTATATTGTCGGCAGCGACTTATCGGTGAAGGTCAACTCGCTTACCTCCATCGAGACCGAGATCCCCTTCAGGTACTACAGTCTGCCCTTCTGCCGCCCCCGAGAGGGCATCAAGGATAGCGCCGAGAACCTAGGGGAGCTCCTCATGGGTGACCGCATCGAGAACTCTCCTTACCTGTTCAAGATGTTCACCAACGAGACAAACGTCTTCGTTTGCCAGATGAATTCCCTCTCGACCGACGATTTCAACCTCCTCAAGAAGCGGATCGACGAGATGTACCAGGTCAACGTCATCCTCGAGAATCTACCGGCGATTCGGTACACGAAGAAAGATGATTTTGTCCTCCGATGGACGGGTTACCCTATTGGGGTCAAAGCCAGTAATAATGCCTACTATGTGTTCAATCACCTAAAGTTCAATGTGTTGGTTCACAAGTATGAGGAGACCAATGTGGCGAGGGTGGTGGGAAGCACTGGTGATGCAGCCGATGTGATTCAAACCTCAGAAAAGTCGAGATCTGGAAAAGCTGGTTGGATGGTGGTCGGATTCGAGGTTGTGCCATGCAGTGTCCTGCACAATCCCGAGAAAACCAAGAATTTGAAGATGTACGACAAATATCCAGCAAAAATCCAGTGTGATCCTACTACAGTTGCCATGAAAGTAAATGAGAACCAACCAATAGCTTTCACCTATGAGGTTACCTTCATCGAGAGTGATATCAAGTGGCCTTCTCGTTGGGATGCATACTTGAAGATGGAGGGAGCTAAGGTTCACTGGTTCTCAATCCTTAATTCACTAATGGTGATTGCTTTCTTGGCTGGCATAGTTCTTGTCATCTTATTGAGAACTGTAAGAAGGGACCTTAACCGGTATGAAGAGTTGGATAAGGAGTCACAAGCACAGATGAACGAGGAACTCTCTGGGTGGAAACTTGTTGTCGGAGATGTCTTCAGGGCCCCAAGTCATCCAATGTTGCTTTGTGTTATGGTGGGTGATGGAGTGCAGATTCTTGGCATGGCAGTGGTAACCATCTTTTTTGCGGCACTTGGATTCATGTCCCCTGCATCTCGGGGGACCCTTGTCACGGGGATGTTGTTCTTCTACTTGATTCTTGGAATCGCAGCTGGGTATGTTGCTGTTAGGATGTGGAAGACAATCAAAGGAGGCGATCATTCTGGTTGGGTTGCTGTTTCCTGGCGCGTTGCTTGTTTCTTCCCTGGCATTGCATTCCTGATCCTCACAACATTGAATTTCCTGTTGTGGGGTAGCCATAGCACTGGAGCAATCCCAATTTCCTTATTCATTGTGTTGCTGTTGTTGTGGTTCTGCATCTCACTTCCACTTACTCTTGCTGGTGGATTCCTTGGTGCCAAGGCATCACATATTGAGTTCCCTGTTCGGACTAATCAAATCCCTCGCGAAATCCCTCAGCAGAAGTACCCATCATGGTTACTAGTTATTGGAGCTGGGACGCTACCTTTTGGTACTCTCTTCATTGAGCTCTTCTTCATAATGTCTAGTCTTTGGATGGGTCGAGTCTACTATGTTTTCGGCTTTCTCTTAATCGTGATGATTCTCCTCGTTGTTGTTTGCGCGGAGGTTTCTCTTGTCCTTACCTACATGCATCTATGTGTGGAAGATTGGCAATGGTGGTGGAAATCATTCTTTTCATCAGGATCCGTAGCTATCTACATCTTTTTATACTCGATCAACTATTTAATCTTTGATCTCAAGAGTCTAAGTGGACCTGTGTCTGCCACACTCTACCTCGGCTACTCACTGTTCATGGTCACTGCTATCATGCTAGCTACTGGTACTGTTGGATTCATTTCATCCTTTTGTTTTGTTCACTACCTCTTCTCCTCTGTCAAACTTGATTGATCTACTCCAAAAAGCTAGACCTGTCAAACTGAAGACGGGAAGATATTGGCACTACATGATCAAACAATGAAAGAGAAAAATTTGGTAGCTTGAGAAATCTACAAGGAACACGATGGTTCTTGTATGCATGTTGTCTTTAATTCTGTTAGTAGCTATGCCTTTTTTTTTGTTACCTGTTTTATACTTTTTTAGTTAACGAATGAAATGAACTTGATGAATCATTTGTTAAATTATGTCTTTTGTTTCGTAAGCATAAATGAAAATCTATCATCTTCTTTTCCTGTTTAGGCACATGTAACTTGTAGTGCAACTCTTTGTTTTGTGAATCGTGGTAATGATAACTGACTGACATTCATGATTACTCCTATGTTTTCCACTACTGTGCCCGTCTTTAGTTCTTTGGTGGGTTGGTGATCTCTGTATGATCTTTAGCTTCATTAATTTTACCTACTCATTTTTAAAAGTATGTTGATTTTTTAACCATTACTACTCCGCAGACCAAGGAATCAATTACTCCAATATGAATATTGCTTATTATTTCTTCAAGAATCATTAATAATATGGAGTCAATTAAGATCAGATTTTCTTAGATGCTAGACAATTTTCTTTTCCCTGGACGATAAGAAAAATGGTTGATCATATTCACCAGAAAACGAACTTAAAATGAAGTCGGATTTTTTTTTTGGTCACGAATGACACGTGTGAATGACAATGACACACACGGTTGAGACTCGAAGTCCGTTGAGGACAATTATCGTGTGTCCTAGAGTCACGGATTCGAATTTCAAAAATAGTCTCATAAGATAATACTATGAACAATAATCTTTTCCGCAAGACTCTTACTGGCAGGAATTTTATACACCACATTTGGCAAATTAAAGGTATAGTCAATCTATTAGATCATCAATCCCATGTTCACTTGTTTGTTCATTCTACTTTTACCTAATCCATTTGGCATACTAAAGGTATATTTCCTATAAAAAAAATTAGAAACAAAATATAAATTGATATTCTTTTAAATGGGACTTGCAATTAAGCGCATCCACAACTATGGATATCTTCAACGGAGTTCCTTCAATACTACATCAACACTACATCAAAAGTAAAAATCTTTCTATTTTTCTCTATTATCATAAAAACCTCTCAACAACTTTTTTATGGGTCTTGTTAGTGCGGGAAATATCCGACGATCGAACCTATATTTTGATTATGTCAAAGGGTTCAAAGTTAAGGTGTTTTGTTTACTAATATGTTGAATGAGCGTTGTAGGAAAAGTCCTAAGTGTACTTAGGCAAAAGTCCTAGCTGTGGTTAGGCAGGTGGAAAACCCTAGGGGACGGTAACCCTAGGTCCTGGGGGTGGTAACCCTAGACGGAAAGTCTTAGCGGGTCGGAGCTTCGGGCAAAATCCTAGGGGGAGGTAACCCTAGGTTGAAATCCTGGTGTCGCGAACTGGGTAGAAGTCTGGACGGGTCGTGGACCGGACGCCCAGCATGAAGACCGGAAGCATCGGACGCTGAGCAAAAGTCCATTCGGTCTGGAGGACCGAACTGACAAAAGGTAAACTCTCCTGAGTGGAGTAGGTGAGAACGCGTTCTCCGGAAGAGGGAACAGTATGCGTCGGTTCGACCTAAGGTTTCCGGTAGGAAATCCGAAATCAGAACCGGACAGCCTGAAGACTGTCAAACATTTCATTTATTATTGTTTACTATGTACTAACTTTTTCCTGCAGGATATTTTGTGACTAACATATCTTGCAGGGACTAAAACACAAAGTTTGCCTCGGATGAACAGTACCCGAGGCGCCCTCCATGGAGCTTGGAGGCGCCTCGAGTACAAGGCAGAAGCTGGCTGCGAAGAGAAGCTGGAGGCGCCTCCATAGGCATTGGAGGCGCCTTGGACTGCTTCTTGGAGGCGCTCTCAGGCGGATAAGTTGCAACAGGAGAGGCTTATCGACAACGACGAAGTCAGGATAAAAGTTTGGGTTTGAGGCGCCTCCATGGGGCATTGGAGGCTCCCTCAACAAGCTATTTAAGAGGACTTCGACCAGCAGCTATCAAGACAACCTTCCAAGCAATCCTTGTGCAACAAGCTGCTAATGAGATGTTCCGACGAAGCCGCAACTTGACGCCGATGACCCGGAGCTTAGAATCTTCAATTTTCTATTGTCGTTGGTATATTTAGTTGTTCTTTTGATTATTGTACTTCATTTTGTAAACACTTTAACAAAATTATAGTTGTTGCCCAACGTAAACGCTCAACGAACGTGGGCCTTGGAGTAGGAGTCGACATAGGCTCCGAACCAAGTAAATAGCCTGTGTCTATCTGTGTTTGTCTTTTATTTTATTCCGCTACGTTTCTTTGATAAAGTTTTAAATCGTAAACGAATTAGCCACGAGCGCTATTCACCCCCCTCTAGCGTGGTCAAACTCCAACAATTGGTATCAGAGCGAGGTCGCTTCGATTTGGTGCAACCACCAGTCAAGCAAATTTTTTCGTGCTCTTTTCAATTTTTCAGAGTCAATCGGAATTAGTATAATTGCTATATTCCAATCTATTTTCACGTTCGAATCGATTTTTGCTCGAAGTTGGTGCAACACCACTCGAGTTCGTGTTCTTTTTATTATACATCCCGCACTGCTAATCCAGGATCAAGTCTAGGGATTTGTTTTTCCTTTTTATTGCATGCTAGATTCTTTAATGGCTCTCCAAGAAGCTTTTAGCACAGTCCGCCCGTCACTCTTTTCCGGCAAGGACTTTGGCTATTGGAAGAACCGGATGGAGTACCACCTCAAGACGCAAGTCGAGATGTGGATTATTATCCAGACTGGTCTCAAATTTCCACGTGACAGCGCGGGAGAACTAGTCTCATGCATCAATTGGGACGCTAGTATAAAGAAGAAGGTTGAAGCCAATGTCAAAGCAACCTGCATGCTACAATGCAGACTAACAAAAGAAGAACTGAACAGAGTAGGACCTTTCTCGAGCGCTAAAGAGCTATGGGAAAGGCTAATAGAGCTGCACGAGGGCACTCTCGACGCTAAGGTAAGTAAACGTGATTTATTGTGTAATAAATTGTATAACTTAAGAATGCAAGAAGGGGAGACAGCAAGCAAACTTCACGTGTGCATCCAAGACCTGTTGAACGGTCTTCACGCAATCGACCAGACAATAGAAAATCGGAACGTAATAAGGTACGCGCTTGGCGCTTTCCCGAGGAACACTTTGTGGCCATCCATGGTTGATGATTATAAAGTTTCCAAGGACTTATCATTAATTAAACTAGATGAATTATTTTCCAAATTCGAATTACATGAACAGACTAATGCACGCCCGGCTAAGAAAGGGGTTGCTTTGGTTGCAGGTACAAGCAGAACCCGGGAAGCTAAAGAAAAGCGGAAAACCAAAAACGAGTCCAAAGACGAATTGGACTCAGAGGATGACGACGAGATAGTGTCCGAGTTATTAAGGCTTGTTCGAAAGATCTGCAGAAACAAAAAGACAAGTCAGACGAACACAAAGGACAAAAGTGGAGTCACCTGCTACATCTGTAACCAGAAGGGGCACTACAAGCCAGATTGTCCAAATAAAAAGCAACGAAGAAAGAAGGCATTAAAGGCGACTTGGTCCGAGTCATCAGATGAATCCGAGACTGATGAAGAAGAACCAGCAAGCTTCGCATTACCAGTGCAAGCAAACATCGTAGAAACCGAGTCTGAAACCGAGAGCGAGTCAGAAACCGAGTCCGAGCGAAGGCACGGATCCGCATCCATTTCCGAAGGTTCTAAACCCACTGTAAGCTCTTTAATTTCTAGTATTAACTTAGATGATTCAGAAAATTTAGTTCTTTACTTACTAAAGAAGTTGGCTAAATCCAACGCCCGAGTCAAGTCACTCCAAAAGCAGGTAACAACCCTTAAGGAAGTGACTAACTCAAGTCCTTTAACTGAGCCAGTTCAAATTGAAAATTCAACTCAAGTCCAACAACTTGAGGAAGAAAATTTCAATTTGAAAACTCAAGTTAAAGAACTCAAGGAGTTGGAACAGTTTACTTTGAGTTCCAAGAATCTTGATCTGATTCTCGGAAAAAAAAAGCCATTTCCAACCGATCCAGACTTGGATTCAAGACTAAAAGGAAATACCACTCATATTTATCACTCGTTAATAGATCAAATAGAAAGGTAGTCCAAGCATGGATACCTAAGTCCAACTTGGTCAATCAAGTTGGACTTAGTCAAAATTGGGTCCCCAAGGATCAAATCTATTACCTTGATAGATCATATTGAGGCTATGATCTAAGGGGAGCCAATAGAAAAACTATTTTTAAAATTGTTTGATGCTTATTTTTCTTGCCTTTTATTATACATACTTAGATTAGGATAGTATAAGGACATGGGTTTGATTTACACTGTAGTTAAACCTAGGAGTTATTGTAAGAAAATTAAATATATAATTTCTTAGAACGACTCTGTCTAGAAAGTGGTGGATGATCCCATACCCAAGAAGGTCTAGTGCCTCGCCACTACCTGGGAGTCAATCCTCAAAATGTATATTTAATCAACTTCAGTAAAACCTGAGTCTAACTCCAATTGTAAACCATCTCACAAAAATACATAAGGTTCCCTGATTGAAAACTTAGAATCGGGTTAGATGGATCCAGGTTGAACATAGTTGAATCTAATTCAATTTCAATAATTAAACAACTCAATTAACCAAATCAACTTAATCAATTCAGATTAATCTAATGCAATCTTTTAAACTTAACTAAGTCAAATATGTAATTTTCTTTTAAAAATCATTTAAAAAGTATTTTAAAAAATCTTTTAAAAATCCTTTAAAAATTATATGAAAATTTCTTTAAAAATTATTTGAAAAATTATTTGAAATATCCTTTAAAAATTATTTGAAAATCTTTGAAAAATTAAAATTATTTGAAAAATTATTTAAAAATTATTTGAAAATTCTTTAAAAGTTATTTGAAAAATTATTTAAAAATTCTTAAAAAAATTATTTGAAAAATTATTTAAAAATTCTTTAATAGTTATTTGAAAAATTATTTAAAAATTCTTCAAAAATTATTTGAAAAATCCTTTAAAATTTATTTGAAAAAATCTTTAAAAATTATTTGAAAAATTATTTAAAAATTATTTGAAAAATCCTTTAAAAATTATTTGAAAAATTATTTAATAATTATTTGAAAAATTATTTGAAAATTCTTTTGAAAATTCTTTAAAAGTTTTTGAAAAATTATTTGAAAAATCTTTAAAAATTATTTGAAAAATTCTTTTAAAATTATTTGAAAAATTATTTTAAAAATCCTTTAAAAATTATTTTAAAAATCCTTTAAAAATTATTTGAAAAATTATTTAAAAATTATTTAAAAAATATTTAAAAAATTATTTGAAAATTCTTTAAAATATTTTTAAAAAATTATTTAAAAATTCTTTAAAAGTTATTTGAAAAATTATTTAAAAATTATTTGAAAAATCCTTTAAACAATTATTTGAAAATTCTTTAAAAATTATTTGGAAATCCTTGAAAAATTATTTAAAAATTCTTTAAAAGTTATTTGAAAAATCCTTTAAAAATTATTTAAAAATTCTTCAAAAGTTATTTGAAAACTTATTTAAAAATTGTTTAAAAATTCTTTAAAAAATTTTTTTTTTTTTTTTTAAAATTATTTAATTTCTTTTAAAAAAAATTTATTTAAAGGGGGAGTTTTTTTCAAAACATTTGTTGAAAGAACTAAGTCTGTTCAAAGCACTTTCAAAACATTCGTTGTTAAAATTTTAAACATTTTTTGTTCAAATCTTAGCTACCCTTCATGGGGAGCTTAAAACTAAACAAAGTTAATATTTTTTTTAACAAATCTCTGTCTACTTGGGTTCTTTTTGATTTATGTCAAAGGAGAAGAGAAGAGTCAAAGTTAATTTAAACATATTTAAATATATAACCTTTTGATCTAGGGGGAGCTTTGGAGTAAATGTTTGTAATTAATATTTTTTTTGCTTACTTATGCTCCTATTTCTTGTTAGAAATTTTTCATAATTACTGTTATGTTTTACTTAACTTTGAACTGTATTGTCATAATAAAAAAGGGGAAGATTGTTGGTGCGAGAAGCATTCGACGATCGATCCTATGTTTTGATTATGTCAAAGGGTTCAAAGTATTTTGTTTACTAATATGTTGAATGAGCGTTGTAGGAAAAGTCCTAAGTGTACTTAGGCAAAAGTCCTAGCTGCGGTTAGGCGGGTGGAAAACCCTAGGGGGCGGTAACCCTAGGTCCTAGGGGGTGGTAACCTTAGGCGGAAAGTCTTAGCGGGTCGGAGCTTCGGGCAAAATCCTAGGGGGAGGTAACCCTAGGTTGAAATCCTGGTGTCGCGAACCGGGTAGAAGTCTGGACGGGTCGTGGACCAGACGCCCAGCATGAAGACCGGAAGCATCGGACGCTGAGCAAAAGTCCAGTCGGTCTGGAGGGCCGAACTGGCAAAAGGTAAACTCTCCTGAGTGGAGTAGGTGAGGACGCGTTTTCCGGAAGAGGGAACAGTAGGCGTCGGTTTGACCTAGGGTTTCCTGTAGGAAATTCGAAGTCAGAACCAGACAGCCCGAAGGCTGACAAACATTTCATTTATTATTGTTTATTATGTACTAACTTTATGCTACAGGATATTTGGGACTAACATATCTTGCAAGGACTAAAGCACAAAGTTTGTCTCGAATGAACAGTACCCGAGGCGCCCTCCATGGAGCTTAGAGGCGCCTTGAGTACAAGGCAGAAGCTGGCTGCGAAGAGAAGCTGGAGGTGCCTCCATAGGCATTGGAGGCGCCTTGGACTGCTTCTTGGAGGCGTCTCCATGGGGCATTGGAAGGCGCCCTCAGGCGGATAAGTTGCAGCAGCTATCGACAACGACGAAGTCGGGATAAAAGTTTGGGTTTGAGGCTCCTCCATGGGGCATTGGAGGCGCCCTCAACAAGCTATTTAAGAGGACTTCAACCAGCAGCTATCAAGACAACCTTCCAAGCAATCCTTGTGCAACGAGCTGCTAACGAGACGTTCCGACGAAGCCGCAACTTGACGTCGATGACCCGGAGCTCAGAATCTTCAATTTTCTATTGTCGTTGGTATATTTAGTTGTTCTTTTGATTATTGTACTTCATTTTGTAAACACTTTAACGATATTATAGTTGTTGCCCAACGTAAACGCTCAACGAGCGTGAGCCTTGGAGTAGGAGTCGCCATAGGCTCCGAACCAAGTAAATAGTCTGCGTCTATCTGTGTTTGTCTTTTATTTTATTCCGCTGCGTTTCTTTGATAAAGTTTTAAATCGTAAACGAATTAGCCACGAGCGCTATTCACCCCCCCCTCTAGCGCGGTCTCGATCCAACAGGTCTCACATTTTTTCATTATATATATATTTTTTATCTCTCATTCATATTTTACTTTATATATAATTAAATTTTTGTAAAATTTAAATCCATAAATTGCTAACACCCGAAATTACTTTAATAATTAAACAAATACATAAATATTATCATACATCAAATAAAAAGACATAAATTATAATAATATAAAAAAATAAACTTAGACACATCTACTCCATGTTTTGTTTCTGTTTAATTTTTTCAACTGTTTTCTAAAGTATTCGAAGTTGTCCTGGTGTCATCTCACTAGTATCGTTCATAAGAATATCATAATCCTTATGAAACATCTCAACTTTTCGCAAAGCCATTTTTCCATTTGATATTCTTTAATATCTTGCAATTCTTTGTCAAGGATTTGTTCCATTGTGTCGCACTATCTGACTTTGTATTTGCCTTCCTCTTCGCTGCCTTTTGCACTATCGGACGAATGCGGGCTTCAGAGTCATCCACACCAACACATGTAGCTGGATTTGGATTTGATGCTGATGTGTTCCCCCCTGATTTGGATGTCCTTGCCTTCTTGTTAGAGCAATGAGCAACTAATTGTGGAGCATGTTGATACTCCAGGGTTATTTTGATATGATCAAACAAGTTATGTTAGGTCTCGTTATACTTTAATCTTGTGTCTAAGTGTACAGGAAATTAGGAGCACAGGGCGTCGAGCAAAAGACGTAACCAGCGAGAAGGACGGCACGGGAGAGAGCCGACGGGCTCGACGGGCTCGGTGCATCTGAGAGACGAGGTGCTACGAAAAAGTACGCGGACGGATAAGAAGGAGGCGCGCGGTGTTTCCAAGGAACGAGAAGCCAGGAGCGGAAGCTTGCTCGAGAAGGCCAGAAGTTGAGTTCGGGTGAGCCCTATTCCGGATGGCCGAAATCACCCAAGCAAGAGGAACCGAAGCGAAAGACCCAGGCCGAGTTGAGCGAAATCGGAGCGGAAGGCCCAGACTGAAAAAGTCAAGTTGGTTGACTTTCCTAGTTAGGGCGCCCGGACTTCGGGCGCTTGGAATTGAATTTTATCTGGATCGCATTTGACCGCTATCCGTTGCAAAGGGGATAAAATTTTATCCCCCTCCAGGCGCCTGGAACCATTCCAGGAGCTTCGAGCAAGGCTATATAAGCAGCCTTGCTCCTAAAGCTAAACATTAACTAGAAATATCCAAACAACACTTGTGCACTTTTCCTTTTCTGTTTAGCTTTATCTTTTTGTGCGTTCATTGCTGTAAAGAGATTTCTCCGCCTGAAGGAAATTTTCAAGTGCGCTTTAACTTCTTTGGATTAACAACCTCCTCGGTTGTAACTAAGTAAATTCTCGATGTCTCTTTATTTTTAGTTTTTTATTTATTTCTTATGCAAGTACTATATTAAGTTATAAGTTTGAGGAAGATATTTTTGTTTTGATTTGTGCAGGGGCTATTCAACCCCTCCCCCCTCTCTAGCCGGCCGCCAAGGGTCCTAACAAGTGGTATCAGAGCGAGGACGCTTCAGGAGGACTAATCGTCGAATGAAGCAAACGAGATGGCCGGACCGAACATCTACCTACCAAAGTTCGAGGCGGAGTTCGCGAGCTGGAAAAAAAATTGAGGTATTCTTTAAAATCGATTTTGAATTGCTTTTAATAATGGAATTCGATTTTTTAGCACCCAAAGAAGGAAGAATACCAATGGACGAAGAAGGAGTAGGCCGACTTCGTGGCAAATGGCAAAGCAAAGTTCCATTTGCTAAGTGTCCTACCGCAACAAGAAGTCAACCGGATCGATGCCTACGACCAGCTCAAAGGAGCTTTGGGAGAAGTTCCTTGAGCTACTTGAAGGGAGGTCTGAAGCCAAGCTCGCGAGACGGGATATGCTAAGGAATCAATCAAGCAACATAAAACTGGAAGCATAAGAAACCGTTGCACATCTTCACTCAAGAATAAAGGAACTAATCACCGGACTCACGAATCTCGAAGAAAAGGTAAGCAAACCGAGATTCGCTAAGGTATACGCTTAGTGCATTTCTTAGATCTACTAAGTGGGCATCATTAGTAGATGCTTACTATATTTCTAAAGATTTAAATTCTGTTACCTTAGAAGAAATGTTTTCAACATTTGAAGTCCATGAAACGAGATGTGCAGATACGAAGAAGGAGCCGAAGCACAATATTGCCCTTAAGGCAAAGATGGATGAATAGGATTCAGAATCTTCTCTCGAGGACGATGAAACGGTAATGATGGTAAGATAATTTAAAAAATTATTTAAATCTAGAAAAACTAACCATCTACAGGGTAGAAAGAAAAGAATAGTCAGATGCTACAACTGCAACGAAGAAGGACACATTAAAGACAACTACCCTAAATTGAAGAACAAGAACAAGGGTAAGAACAAGAAGCCCATCTAAACGAACAAGCACAAAAATCTGAAGGCGACGTGGGATAAAACATCGTCCGAATCAAAGATTGAGGCTTTCTCCGGACTTGCGTTAATGACAAGTCATCAAGATGACGAAAACGAAGTAAGCTCGTCCGAAATGAGCATCGAGAGCATCGATGAAGGGGGAGCGACATCGAAAGAAAGCAGCAGTTTAGGGGAGCTATGGATAACGAGTTCGACAAGGTAAGTTTGGTACAATCTCTTCCTCCTGATAAGTTATTTAAATTTATTAAGTTATCATCTAAAGACTGTTGCAAATTAGAAAAAAAAAATAAAGAATTAAAGTTAATTCTAAACAAAACCTGCTTATTAGAATATTTTGAAAAATTAAAATTAGAAAATGATAAATTGAAGAGACAAGTAGAAAACTTGAAAAACCATACATATTAATTGTTCAAACTCAAATTTTAAAAGACTAAGTTGGTATCTTAGATTTCACAAAGGGCAAATTAGAAAAAATCCTAAAAGTTATGTATCCACAAAATTTTTAATTAACCCAGTTGACTGGAACCTATATTGGGTTCCAAATTCTTGTCTAAATTGAACTTTAATTAGAATTAGTGCTTTTCAGCCAGAAAATTAAGTGTTTGAATTTCCTTAAGAGGCTTTATCTAGAAAATAGTTGTTGCTCTAATAACCAAGAAAGTCTAGTGCCTCGCTACAACCTGGAAGTTAATTAATGAAATAAAATGTTTAATTGACTAACTGATAAAACATTTAATTATAATTAAATAATACTTTAAATAGTTACTCAATTTTTTTTTTTGTCTTTTTTAACTTAAAATTAAAAAAAAACTTAAAGTTTTTTTTTGGAATTATTTCTACAAAATGAGTTTTTGCAAATTTGTTTAACTTAGAAAATTATTGATGTTTTTTTTTGGTGATATCAAAAAAATTGTTTACTTAGAAATTTTTTTCTAAAATTATTGTAATTTTTTTAAGTGCTATCAAAATTATTTTCAAAAATTTGATAAGTTTTTCAAAATGTTGAATTTTTTTTAACTAAAAACTTTCCTATTTTTTGAAAAGTTACCCTTAGAATTTTTTTGGTACATCATTTTTTATGTGATCAAAAGGGGAGAAGGGAAGATTAAATCTAGGGAGAGGTAGTAGTTTAAGCTTTTTTAATTTTTTACACTTTTATTGCAAAATTTATCTCTGTTACTTTATGTTAGTTTACCCTAACTTAACTTGGGTTGCTCATATCAAAAAAGGAGAGATTGTTGGTACCCCAGGGTTGTTTTAATGTGATCAAACAAGTTAGGTTAGGTCATGTTGTGTTTTAACCTTGTGTCTAAGTATACAGGAACTTAGGAGCACAGGGTGTCGAGCAAAAGACGCAGCTAGCGAGAAGGACGACACGGGAGAGAGCCGACGGGCTCGTTGCGTCTGAGGGACGAGGTGCTGCGGAAGAGTACGCGGGCGGATGAGAAGGGGGTGCATGACGTTTTTGAGGGATGAGAAGTCAGGAGCGGAAGCTTGCTCGAGAAGGCCGGAAGTTAGGTTCGGGTAAGCCCTATTCCGGATGGCTGAAATTACCCAAGTAAGAAGAACTGGAGCGGAAGACCCGGACTGAGGCGAGCGAAACCGGAGCAGAAGGCCCGAACTGAAAAAGTTAACTTGGTTGACTTTCCTGGTCCGGGTGCCTAGACTCCAGACACCTGGAACCCTTTCGGGCGCTCAGAATTGAATTTTATCCGGATCATGTTTGGCCACGATCTGTTGTGAAGGGGACAAAATTTTATCCCCCTCCAGGAGCTTGGAACCCTTGCAGGCACCCCGAGCAAGGCTATATAAGTAGCCTTGCTCCCAAAACTAAATATTAACTAGAAATATCCAAACAACACTTTGCACTTTTCCTTTTTTGTTTAGCTTCATCTTTTTTTGCGTTCATTGCTGTAAAGAGGTTTCTCCGCCTGTAGAAGATTTTCAAGTGCGCTTTAACTTCCTTGGATTAACAACCTCCCCGGTTGTAACCAAGTAAATTCTCGGTGTCTCTTTTTTTTTTAGTTTTTTATTTATTTCTTATGCAAGTGTTATATTAAGTTATAAGTTTGAGGAAGGTATTTTTATTTTGATTTGTGCAGGGGTTATTCACCTCCCCTCTAGCCTGCCGCTAAGGGTCCTAACAGAGCATATTTCTTATACTCTTTGAGAACTCTCCACGCATGCATATACTTGAAATTCTTATTTTTATTGTTGGCTTGTCACATATTCAGTGTGTTCTCCAATACATTCTCGTCACTCTATCCGCTTTGACGATGAATATACAAATTATTATAGGTGGCAGAAAGTTCATTTGCTATCGGTGCAAACTTATAATAATGTGATTTTAACACCTGATAGCTTCTCTCCATAGTTCCAATGGTCCGATGCTTGTTATAGTAATCAATTATACATTTCCAAAAAGCTTAATCCTTCTAGTCATTACCAATGACTGTGTCGGTGTTGATAGTTGCCCATGACTTCACAAGAGTCATGTCTTCATCAAGAGACCAAAATCTTCGTTTTAAATCATCTTTCTTCGGTTCAATTTCGTGCTCTTCTTGTGATGAGTGTGGAGGCCATTGAGATGTTGAAATAGACGATGACGTTAGAGGTTCTTTGTCGCTGATAGATGGGTCAATAGTAGCCTCTCTTGCTTCATTCGAATACATGGCTAATGGTTGAGGTGAAAATACGAAAGAGAGAGAAGACATCCCAAATTGATTGCTCATGGTTGACCAATCTTGGCATGAATACATATCAAATGAAGCTGGGACGATGTTACTCTGAAAGGGAAGCGAAAAATTTTGAGAACTTTAACCATTTGATCCAAACCAGAAACCCACTTGAAATTGGTACTCATTGATCACATTGCTGGCCAACATACGTCAATACTCTGGTTCACAAATGGGAACGCAAATCGTTAAGACAAATATCCCCAATATTTACCCCTTCTAGAAAATATGGGACCCCGTAGAAGAACTACGCTAAGGTGACGAATTTATCTTTTACTCCAACAAATGGGATTGCAAATATATATGATACAATCAACCTTAACAAATCGCAAAACTAGTCAGTGTAGTCCCTATTTATAACGAAACAATGTTGGGCGCAAACTTTCCAGTCAACCTACAATAATATTCACTTCAACCAGGAATGTTTTAGAACATAATTAGGGAAACATGGGCATATGACATATCTAGGAGAAATTGGTTCGAATAGAATTTACAATGGGGATGACGCCATTTTAGCAGCTTCTGCTTTCATGCACTCGACAACCAACACTAATACACGAATAATACAATACAAGTTTGCTCGTAAGCTGACCAAACACGGTAACTTGCCAAAGGCAATATCGACAGTAGCTTCTTTCCCGAGCAAGCCCGCGTGTTTTGACACCTCGTGTACATGTTTGCTTGAGTGACAATTACTAAGCAAAAATAATAATCAGGACTTGAATTCGCAGCTTATGTTTGTTTCTTGGCAGCATACCAGCTCTCGGCGCATTTTGCATCAACAGCAAGGTCAACCTTAAGGAAATTTTCGCCAAAGAAGGGTTTGGACATGCACTCGACGACTATGGACTTCGCGAGCTCTGCCGACTCTGCCGGTCCTTCTAGTATAACTTCACCACGCACCTGGTTAGAGTATATTGTTAGCAACTTTTGTAAAACCTTAGAACTCATTTCCACTACAATTATTGGGCGAATCAAACTACAAAAAAAATTACAGCAAAACAAATTCAGAGAGACACATGAAGAATGGAATCATCAGGCAAAGGACTTAATTTGTATATGTGCAAATAGTTATGTATAGGTTCTCCCTTTCTACTGAAAACCTCCGGTTACAAGAGAAAAAGGAACAACACATGAAGTCTGAAAAATTAGAACTCCGAAAGTAAAATGGTTAGATTTTTTTTACCTTTGATGCCTAGAGATTGAGCCAGACACTACAGAAACTAGCGTATTGAGAAGTTGGAAAGAAAATAAAAGAGAAGATCAAGATGGCCAGCTTAAGTAAACTCCAATTTATCCATCAAGCAGCGTGTGTAAAGAACAAAATTCTATAAACAAGTGAACTGCTCAACAGGCATCTTTCCATTACAAAGAAACAACTAGCTTTTCTAACCAAACATTTCATCTACCCCCACAGTATCTGAGCTAGACACCCGAAATTCCAACACGGATACACCAAGATAGATATCTATACTCCTATGGGTCATGTGTAAGAACTTTGAAAAATATTTATTGGGATAATCATATCTGAGTTGATAACTGTCAGTTGACAGTTGTCTAGCTGCTTTACTAAAGACATTAGCAATTAGGCAATAACTTGCAAAGTAACCTAGCATAACAAGCATGTAATGCAATTGGGGAAAAAAAAAGCTTGGAAAGGTACTTCAGCATAACCAATAAAATATTTCTAACTTCTTGCTACAGTGAGTATTTGTATCCTTGTTTCCAGTTCTTTTGGGAAAATCTTGGCGATTAACAGGAGAAAAAAGAAAGGAAAAAAAGACAAGTCTTTGCATCAATCATTTTTCCTAAAAAAAGGTTTGCATTGGGGCCAACTTGTTCGGTTGCTTTACTAAAGACATTAGCAATTAACTGACAGATTTTGAAGAATCTTAAGATAACAAGTGTCGTAATGCAAATGGAGATTTTTTTTTTTTTTTGAAAAAACCCTTTTGCATAACAAACAAAATCTTTGTTTACTTTTTGCTATACTCACTGTTGGGAACAAGGGGAGAAAGTCTGTGTCAATCCTAGCATCCAACAAGTTCATTTTTCTTAACGGAGAAGAGGTTATAAACCTAGACCTAAAAGAGAAATTCGCATGATGGCACACTGAGGAAAGATAATGAACACAAGACTGTCTAACAAACTCACCTGCAACAGAAGTTTCCATCCAAGCTCCTTCAGATGAACATTTTTATCCATTTCAAGCATAGCACACATGGTGACATCTGCTGCACTTCCCTGTTAATCGATTTCAGTACATAAGCTGTGAAACTTGAAAATACAGAGAATTAACTTATATAACAACAACAGCACCAACACCCATCAGCTCGGTTACGCTGAGAAAGAACACTAAGGAAGCCATGATACGGAGGCAATCAAGATGTTTAAAGCTTCAAAGAAGAATAATGTAAAAATCAAGTTGAAATAGAAAAATAATCAGCATTTTACCGAACCACGTAAGCATGTTTCGATATTATCCAAATCACGTACCCAACTTTCATAATACCCAAATCACATACTATATTCCTGAAATACCCCTCTTTCTATGTAGGTCCATTCCGAATCATTTTAAACTATAACCAATATACTCTTGAAAACCTCCTTAATATATTTATGCTCTCGGATCTAAATTTGATAACGTAAATTGAGAGTAGTGAATTAAATTGAGAGAACATCTCCAAATTTTTACTCTACCAATTTAAAAATTCACCACTCTCAATTTATACTAACAAATTCAGATCTTAGAACATAGATATATTAAGAAAGTTTTCAGGAGTACATTGATTTTGATTCGGAGCTCTCTAGGACGAAACTGACTGATGGACTAATGTCATTCGAAAATTCAAAAGTTTAATATTTTTTGAATAAAGAGAGTTCTAGGAACCCATTGGTGGTGTTGGTTAGTGAATATCATTGTCCTAGGCCTTATAAAGCCAGTGATAAATTTTATCAAACATTTACAATTTAAAAACTCACTGCTTTCAATTTAGGCTATTGAATTCAGATATGAGGGCATAAATACATTAAGGAAATTTTCAGGAGTACATTGGTATGTGATTTGGGTATTATGAAAGTTGGATACACGATTTGAGTAATATCAAAATTTGCTTACATGGTTCAGTGAAGTGCTGAAAAACAATCACACACTCTTATGTGTATGAGCATGTGTACATGCACACGCTTGTAATTAGTGAACTTGTAATTACATGTTGCTTCAATGATTATACAAGTTTCTAACTGAACTAGCAAGGTACCGCATGGAAGGTGTGCTTCCTAGCAGAAAAAATAGTCATAATTCATACGAGTTGTTTTCACATGTTTATAAGAAATTGCTTTCAAACCAAGATGAGGAGGTGCATCTGATGTTCAATGGTCTATTACACAACAAATTGATATAAGACATCTTTCAAAAACTAAATTACTCAATCACTGGAGAAAAAAGGCTTGAATGAGTCATATGTTGAAAAGTCATTGCATCGCATCACATCATCTTACTAAAGTTTTGTTGAACAGTATCTTAATTTCTATTTATATGAATGATTTTTTATTTTTGTAAGTAGGTATCCAAATCTTGAGAGCCGACTAATCCGGTGATGGATGTGTTGGTCCCGTGCGGCCGGCTAGAGGGGGTGAATAGCCTGCACAATAAATTCAAGAAAAAACACCTTCCTCGAAACTTATAGCTTGATTAAAATAAACACTTGCATGAAAGAATTAAGAAACTAATTAAAAGGAAGAGACACAAAAGGAGTTACTTGGCAAAGTTCACCATTACAAAACCAAACTCAATTAGGATTGATTACAAGTGTTCTATTCTATTTTTTCAGTGTATTTTGCTTCTGGCATCAAGACTGTATTTATAGCTTTGATCAGGGCGCCTGAAAGGTTCCAAGTGTCTGGATGTGGATAAAATTTTATCCTCGTCGCACCGGATTGCGATAGCACCTATTTCGATAATATTTCTAATCTGGGCGCCAGACAGTGAGGTGCCTAGGTGATCTAGGCGCTCAAACCAAGTCAACTTGCTAGTTGACTTTTCGATCCGGGCTCTCGCTCTTGCTCCGCTCGCTTAGGTGATTTCGGCCATCCGAAATAAGACCCACTCGAACCCATTTTTTGACCTTTTCGAACAACCTTCTGTTCCGGCTTCTCGTCCCTAAGAGACGTCATGCGTCTCCTTCTCGTCCGCCAACGTGCTCTTTCGTAGCACCTCGTCCCTTGGACGCACCGAGTCCGTCGACTCTCTCTCATGTCGTCCTTCTCGCTAGCTGCATTTTTCGCTCGACTTCTTGTGCTCCTAAATTCCTACACACTTAGACACAGGGCATCAAAACATAACAGGACCTAACTTGACTCAGTTTGATCATATCAAAACTACCACGGGGTACTTACAATCTCCCCCTTTTTAATGTGAGCAACTCCAAGTTAAGTTAAGGTACACCAAAAAATAAATAGTAATAAAAATGACATGTACATATTTTACATATAAGAACAAAATGTGCAAAAATAAAAAAAAATGTACCCTCCCCCTAGACTTAACTTCTAGTTTTTCCCCTTTGATCACATTAAAAACAAGGGTACACTTATGGAAATAACTAGAAATGAATTTAAACAAAGTCTAAGGGAAAAAAACGGATTACATAAAGATCAGGAAGTTTAAGTTTCGATAATCTGGATTTTTCAATTTATAAATTTATATTATTATAAGCAGAAATAAATTCTTTTCTACATAAAGACATATTTTTTAAAAAAAAATACTTAAAGATAGTTATTAACCTCGAAAAATCTTGAAATATTTTCTGAGAATGTATATAGTAAGTAACTTGCAAACAAAATAAATTTTCAAAAATTGAATTTTTTATATTAAAAATTCTTATTCGGATAAATAATTTATATAAAATTCAATAACGGTCAGAAATTTTCAAAAATATTTTCTTAGTCAGATAACATGACTAGTTTTCACAGAAAGATAAATTTTGCAAAAATTAGCAAGATATTTTTAAATCTAAGAATCGAATTTTGTTAAAAAATTCATAGAAAAATAATACAACAGTAAAAAATTTAAAATTTTTTCTATAGATGAGTAATGAAATTCTCTTTCTCTGAAAAGTTTAATTTTAATTAATTTCTAACAGAAATTATGCAAAACAATTTATTTGATAAGCAAGAATATGAAATCAATTAAAAATAAAACATGCATAATGATTTTTCAATTTAAGCATGATTTTGGAACCCAATATAGGTTCCTTTCAACTGGGTTAATAAAAAATTTCTTTAGAATATATTTTGTTGATAATTTTCTGATTTGGCCCTTAAGATATCTAAAGTACCAGTTTAGTCCTTGATAAGTTTTGAAATTAGAAATAGCTATATTCAAACATGCAAAATTCTTTAGATTCTCTATTTCTATTTTTAATTTTTCATTTTCAATTTTTATCTTGTCGAAATCCTCTAGTCGACAAGATGTTGCTAAAGTTAATTTTAACTCTACATTTTCTTTTTCTAATTTACAGCCATTTTTCAATAATATTTTTATAAACTGAAATAACTTATCAGGAGGTAGAGACCGTACCTGACTTATCTTATTGATTTTTGATGCTCCTCCTGTAGAGCTGCTTTCTTCTGATGTTGCTCCCCCTTTATCGATACTCTCGCTCATTGCAGAAGAGCTTGCTTCGTCATCTTCAGGTAGGTATTCGACTAGAGTTGTTCCGGCAATTTCCTCGGTCTTGGATTCTTCTGACGACGACTCGGTGTCCATCGAAGAGTTGGATTCGACTTCTTTTAATTCTTCATAGAGCTTTAAGAACTTTTCCCAAAGTTCTTTTGCACTCTTGAATTTGTCGATTTTGTCGAGATTCTAGACAGGCAGAATGCTTAGAAGGTGGAACTCAGTCTTACCATTTGCCATGAAATCATTGTGCTGCTTCTTAGTCTATCGATGCTCCTCAAGTTATTTTCCTTCTCCGCTTTTGGGCATACAAAACCCGTACTTAATCGTTAGTAAAATATTGAAATCGATTTTAAAATATACCTCCATTCGACATCTCCAAAACGCAAACTCCCCCTCGAATACTGGTGGGCAGATGCTAGCTCTGGCCATTTCTTGTGCTTTGGTTAGCGGTTAGTCCTCTTGAAACATCCTGGCTCTGATACCAATTGTTGGTCCCGTGCGGCCGGCTATAGGGCGTGAATAGCTTGCACAATAAATTCAAGAAAAAACACCTTCCTCGAAACTTATAGCTTGATTAAAATAAACACTTGCATGAAAGAATTAAGAAGCTAATTAAAAGGAAGTGACACAAAAGGAGTTACTTGGTTTGCAATCAGATGATTGCTAATCCAAAACGTTGAAAAGCCCACTAAAGTCTCCTTCAGGCGGAGAAGTTTTTTACAGTAGTCAAAGCTCGCCTGGAAGGGTTCCAGACGCTTGGACGTGGATAGAATTTTATCCTCGTCACATCAGATCGCAACAACGCACGTTTCGATAATATTTCTAGTCCGGGTGCCCGAAAGGGTTCCGGGTGCTCGGACGATAAAGCACCCCTCAGGCGCACAGACCAAGTCAACCTACCAGTTGACTTTTCGATCTAGGCTCTCGCTCCTGCTCCTCTCGCTTGGGTGATTTCGGTCATCCGGAATAAGGCTCACCTAAACCTATTTTCCGACCTTCTCGAGCAACCTTCCGCTCTGGCTTCTCGTCCCTTTGAACCACCGCGCGCTTCCTTCTCGTCCGCCAGCGTACTCCGCTCGCTTAGGTGATTTCGGCCATCCGGAATAGGGTCCACCCAAACCCATTTTCCGGCCTTCTCGAGCAACCTTCCGCTTTGGCTTCTCATCCCTTAGAGATGTCGCACGCCTCTTTCTCGTCCCGTCCGTGCCCGTTGATTCTCTCCGCTCCCTCGGACGCACCGTGCCCGTCGATTCTCTCCTGTGCCGTCCTTCTCGCTAGCTGCATGTTTCGCTCGATTTCCTGCTCCTAAGTTCCTGCACACTTAAATACAAGTCATCAAAACATAACAGGACCTAACTTGATTTGGTTTGATCACATCAAAACTGCCACGAGGTACTTATAAGACGGTCCAGTCCCACATTCCGCCCATCAAGTAAATCGGAAAGTGCACACAGTTGTCCGTCCGAAGTGGTCAACTTCCAAGGTTTATCATCCCACTGAATGAAAATATTCTACAGTGCACCGTAGCTAAGATTCAAACCATAGATGTTTGGTTAAAGTGTCCGACTCGCTGCACCAAAGCCCCGGAGGCCAGTTTAAATGAATGATTGATTTTGCATCTTATATGTCATCAACTAGATGAATGAACCAACCTCTTGTATGTGTTGGGACATCAATAAAATGCTGTGATATTTAGTCACTCGAATCCTTTTTCAAAAAAAAAAACGAGAGGATGAAATGAGTCACCTACTACATGGTCCTGGTGATTATCCACAAATCAAAAAAATTATTATAATTTTATTCTTCTTTTTTTTTTGCAAATCCTGTATAAAAGCATAAGCTGTAAGGTGATGATTCATTTTTTATGAATCGGATTTCTCTCAAAAATCTCCCTATTTTCCTTGATTTTTTGATTTCCCTCTTCTCCTTTGTAACAGATAACTAACAGATGCATTTATAACTAAAGTTTTAGGCCAAATAGGAAATTCTACACCATACCTGGACTGGTGTATTTATTGCAGCTCGTTCAATGTGATCCCTCTGACTTCCGCCATTTATCATTGAAGTAAAATGTCTTGACCGTCCAAGCAATGTCTTCACACAACCAGTTTCCCAGACCTCCTTTTTCTGTCTATACTGTCACTTCATTACTTCTTTTCTTTCCTTGTACCAAAGATCGAGGGTTTCTTTGGCTTCCTTCATAGAAACCTGAGCACAAGAGTTGATGAGAAAATGTTCGTGCATGTGCATTGTTTTAGACTTCTTCATTTTGTCAACCTTGATTGTGAATGCAATATTAAATCTACCAAACATTTTCTCCATGGACTATTGAAAAAAAAAGGCTTCACCACAGCACATCTCAGTATTTATTGCACATAGCCATTATATAGGAATCCATGTTTAGGCCGCAGAGACACCAAATGGATGACATATTAATGTCAGGAAATGAGCAGCAGCAAGCAAATGTGATTATAATGTAACTAACAATTGAATTAATGACCATGTCAGCAACACAAGCACCAGATTCTGTTGTAGTGGGCATGTATTAACACAACTGTTAGGACTCTGCAACTGAATGAGTACAGTAGACATTTCAAGAATGTACAGTTGTAGCCTTTTTAGACATCCTGTGCTTATTAAATTTAGAAATGCAGTCACTCACATGCCCAAGAGAAGAATATACAAAAAATAGAAACAGGTCATCGGGTATCAGATAACATACAAGACAATTTCTATGACAAAATTTACCAAGGATATTGTCACGGGTATCACGTAATTAAGACACCACAACATCGCAATACAATAACAATACATAATTCAGAAATATTTGTTCTTTCAGAGCCAAGCCTCTGAACTACAGAAGTGACTAATGGCTGAGGTTAATCATGGAATGAAATAATTTGGAAATTCAAATTTGATCATAAGCATAAAATGTTATACAGCTGTTACCTAATTTCGACTATATCACAGAATAAAATAAGACATGGATGGACCAATATATTTATCATTACTGCATTGAGAAATTGTTGTCAAATTTAAATCTTACAAGTTATCATGAAATTACCTTCCAATCACGAGAAAGGTCTACTGGAGTTTTTCCATATGCAATAGAAAAATTAAGCATCTTAGCCTTCCTTCTCTCGGAAGCAAAAGCATCCTAGACAGGAAAAACAATTTGACAAAGTTTAGAGTCATAAATAAATAATTCGTAGCAATCATATATTTGACTTTCTTATGACTGACAAGATAAAACTAAGGAATGTGTGGGTATTTGCCATCCTAGAATTATAAAATTAGGATTATACTAAACTCTGCAAGGCTATCAAAAGAGCGGAGTTTCAAAATTATGATAATGAACACAAATAATAGGCATAGCATGGTGTTACAGCTATTGAACACTAATAATATATTAGTAGTCATAGCGACAACAACCAAGAACATAGTTCATTAACACGGCAAAGTTCCAGGGAAGTTACTAACTATAACTAAATAGAACAAATATCAGAAACACAAAACAATTTGGTAGGTTAAGGTTGGTCCCTCAATGCAAATTAGTAAAAAAAAAAAAAAAAAAAAAACAGCCCGGTGCACGAAGCTCCCACTATGTGGGGTCCCGGGGAAGGATCCATTGTACGCATCCTTATCCTACTTTTTGCAAGAGGTCGTTTCCAGGATTCGAACCCGTGACCTTTTGGTCACAAAGCAACAACTTTACCGTTGCGTCAAGGTTACCCTTCAAATTAGTAATTATAACTAATTGGTACAAATATCAGAAACACACCAGTTTGGTAGGTTAAGGTTGGTCCAGCTGGTCTATTGAGCAAACCTAACTTAACATCTTGTATTGATGACAGAGATAATAAGATCAACGAGATAGCAAACAGATCTTTCAGATTGTTCCATCTACTAAAAACCAACACAATAAAGTACTCTAATTACATATTCTGTTCATTTACTAGTAAAGCACAAAAGTCAATGGAAAAATGCTCCCCACCCAACAATAAGATGGTGAAAATATATGACAAAGAAGATAAAAAGAAAATGAACCTCAGAAATGTAAGGCAGATAAAAGTTTGTTATCAGAAAAAGTAAGAATTTCATACATTTGTAAGTCGCGTAAATAAGAGTATTTGCCGCACATTGATCATTGCCAAAGTCAGATATCCAATTTAACCAGAATACGAAATTTGCCAACTCAGATGGCCTAGCCAGATTTTATTCATCAATAATATGGATCTTGAGATTTATAAATAATCCATTTACCTAATTTTTAAGTAAACTTGTTAGGCCTAGTGGTTAGATATCCATGGGCTGTAATCCCATTTGACGTCCTGAAATAAGCTCATAGTTGTCAGACAAGGAAAAGCAAATAAACATGACAAGAGAAGCTGATGGATTAAAATATCCATAAAATAGAGCACCAGCAAAGTAAATGAAAGGGAATAAACATAAGAGAAGAGATCAACAGTCAAGGCTGTCATATTATCTCATAACAATGCTTCTAAAAATTTATGATTAAACTTCAAGTCTCCACAACTAGCTATCTGCAAAAATGAGTCTTTTAAATATTATTGGAAGATTACTTTCAATAAAGGAACTGGAGGCTTGTCTTCTCCAGGTTGACGATCCCACTCAAGAAGAACTCTCTTATTTTTGACAGCTTCACACACATGCGCATACATATTCATAGCTGTTCTAGAATGGAAATCTCCACCAGCTTTAAAGGCCTCCAGCATGCTTTTGCAGTCCGCAAGATGTGCTAAGATCCTAAGCTCCAGCTTTAATTATTTTAATTAACAAAAACAACATGAGATAATTCCTCACAAAGCCAAAAGAAGTTGCAAATAAATATTGAACTAGCTAACCTGCCCATAATCAGCAACTATAAGAGATTTTCCTGGTTCAGCAATAAAAGTCTGCCGAATTTTGTACGTATCCTTCACCAGTGCAGGTTGGTTCTGGTTAGACAACAAAAAGGGCACCTCATTTAACATAAGTTTTTGCTGTAAGGCCCTTGTTCACACACAGGATACTGCACAAAAACCTAATACCAGGCATTCAGGCTAAAAAATGCAAATTCAATGCAGAACAGAGCACAAAATAATTGTCCATACATGCAAATTCTCAAGTTTCTACAAAATGGAGATTGACTTTGTTAGAACCCCAAGGTTGTTTTGATGTGATCAACAAGTTAAGTTAGGTCCTGTGGTGTTTTGACCCTGTGTCTAAGTGTGCAGGAACTTAGGAGCATATGAAGTCGAGCGAAAGACGCAGCTAGCGAGAAGAACGACACGGGAGAGAGAGAGCCGACGGGTTCGGTGCGTCTGAGGGATGAGGTGCTACGGAAGAGTACACCGACGGACGAGAAGGGAACGTGCGGTGTTTCCGAGGGACGAGAAGCCGGAGCGGAAGATTGCTCGAGGAGCAAGAGACGCAGCCAGCGAGAAGGTCAGCACGGGAGAGCCCCGACGGGCTCGGTGCGTCCAAGGGATGAAGAGCTGCGGATGAGTATGCTGGCGGACGAGCAGGAAGCACGGGACAATTCCAAGGGACGAGAAGCCGGAGCGGAATCCTGGTCGAGAAGGCCGGAAGTTAAGTTCGGGTGAGCCTTATTCCGGATGGTCGAGATTACCCAAGCGAACGGAGTTGGAGCGAAAGACTCGGACCAAAGCGAGCGGAGCCGAAGATGGAGGCCCGAAGAAAAAGTCAACAAAATGTTGACTTTTTCATTTGGGGTGCCCGAACCAGTCCGGGGCGCTGGAACAGTTCAGGGTGCCTGGACCAGTTCGGGCGCTCGGAACCCGACTTTTGATCAGATCACGTTTGACCGTGATCCGTTACGAAGGGGATAAAGTTTTATCCCCTTCCAGGCGCCCGGAACCCTCCAGGCACCCCGACCAAGGCTATAAATATAACCTTGGTCCAAGAAGCTAGATAGAACAAGAAATTGTAACAACACTTGTGCGCTTCTATTGTTTTGTTTAGCTTCCTTCTTTCTGTGCTTACACTGTTGTAAAAGAGGCTTCTCCGCCTGAAGGAGAATTTAGTGCGATCATCTTCCTTGGATTAACAACCTCTCCGGTTGTAACCAAGTCAAACCCGTGAGCCTCATCTTTTTAATTTCTTTCTTTATTTAATTTACGCAAGTGTTCTTTTAAAAGTCCGAGAAGGGTATTTTGGTTTTATTTGTGTAGGGCTATTCAACCCCTCCGACAGCCGGCCACCAACGATCCTCAACAAGTGGTATCAGAGCAAGGACGCCTTAGAAGGACTAACAGCCGACTGAAGCAACGAGATGGCCGGAGCTAACATCTATCCACCAACGTTCGAGGGGAAGTTCGCGTTTTGGAAGCGACGAATGGAGGTATTTCTTAAAACATATTTCAATATTTTACTAATAATGAAATATAGTTATGAAGCACCAAAGAATGCGAACGGAGAAGAAATTGAAAAATGCCTCTGGACCAAAAAGTAGTGCGACGATTTCATGTCAAATGGTAAGGCTGAATATCATCTAATAAGTGTACTACCGGTGGAGGATCTCGACAAAATCAGCAACAAAGTGCAAAAGAACTTTGGGAAAAGTTCTTAAAACTCCACGAAGAACTGATTGAAGTCGAATCCGACTCCTCGATGGACACCGAGTCGTCGTCAGAAGAATCCAAGACCAAAGAAATTGCCGGGACAGCCCTTATAGCCGAATTCCTTCCCAAGGACACAGAAAGCTCATCCCAGATGAGTATCGATGAAAGGAGAGAGTCTTCGGAAGAAAGCAGCTCAACAAGGGGAGTATCAGCAGACGATAAGGTAAGTCAGGTACGGTCTATACCACCTGACCAAATGTTCAAATTTATAAAGTTATTAACTAAAGACTGTTGCATGCTAGAAAAAAAAATAAAAAGCTGAAATTAACTTTAGATAAATCTTGTCTGTCGGAAGAACATAAAAGATTAGAAATAGAAAATGATAAATTAAAATTAGAAAATGATAATTTGAAAATACAAATAGATATTTTGAAAAATCATGCATGTTCAAATAATCAACATATTAAAAAATTTTATGGATTAAATTGGTACCTTAGATACCATAAGGGACAAATTAGAAATATTTCAAAGAAATATGTCCCTAAGAAATATCTAATTAATCCAGTTGGCTGGAACCTATATTGGGTTTCTAAGTTTTGTCTTACTTGAACGTTAATTTAGACTAAGCGCTTTCAACGAGAAAATTAAACGTTTAATTTCCTTGTGCGACTTTGTCTAGAAGTGGTTGATGATCTAATAACCAAGAAAGCCTAGTGCCTCGCCACAGTTTGGAAGCCAAATATTGAAATAAAATGTTTAATTGACTAACTGATAAAATATTAAATTGAAATTAGATAATGCTTTAAAAAGTCTTTTCAAACATTTTTTTTGGAAATTATTCAAATTTCTTTTGCAAAATTCTCTGAACTTAGAAATTTCTTTTGCAAAGTTTTTTTAACTTAGAAATTTTATTTCTGCTTGAATTTTACTTAGAAAAATTTTCTTTCTAAAATTAATGCAAATTATTTTTGGTGATATCAAAAATAATCTTCGAATTTTTCAAAAGTTTTCAAAATTATTTTCCTTAGATTTTCTCTTGGTACCCCATTTTGTATGTGATCAAAGGGGGAAAAGGAAAATGTTTAAGTCTATAGAAAGTAGATTACAATTTTTTTGCACTTTATTGCAATACTATTTGTTTTACTTTTATTTCTATTTACCCTAACTTAACTTAGGTTGCTCACTTAAAAAAGGAGGAGATTGTTGGAACCCTAAGGTTGTTTTGATGTGATCAACAAGTTAAATTAGGTCCTGTGGTGTTTTGACCCTGTGTCTAAGTGTGCAGGAACTTAGGAACACAGGAAGTCGAGCGGAAGACGCAACTAGCGAGAAGAACGGCACGGGAGAGAGAGAGCCGAAGGGCTCGGTGCGTCTGAGGGACGAGGTGCTGCGGAAGAGTACACTGATGGATGAAAAGGGAGCGTGTGGTGTTTCCGAGGGACGAGAAGCCGGAGCGGAAGATTGCTCGAGGAGCAAGAGACACAACCAGCGAGACGGTCGGCACGGGAAAGAGTCGACGGGTTCGGTGTGTCCGAGGGACGAAGAGCTGCGGATGAGTATGCTGGCGGACGAGAAGGAAGCACGCGACGATTCCGAGGGACGAGAAGCTAGAGCGAAAGCTTACTCGAGAAGGCCAGAAGTTGGGTTGGGATGAGCCCTATTCCGGATGGGCGAGATCACCCAAGCGAACGGAGCCGGAGCGAAAGACTCGGACTGAAGCGAGCTGAGCCGAAGATGGAGGCCCGGAGAAAAAGTCAACAAAATGTTGACTTTTTCATTCGGGTCGCCTGAACCAGTCCTAGGCGACCGGACCAGTCCGGGCGCCTGAAACCCGACTTTTGACCAGATCACGTTTGATCGTGGTCCATTGCGAAGGGGATAAAAGTTTTATCCTCTTCCAGGCGCCCTGACCAAGGCTATATATAGCCTTGGTCCAAGAAGCTAGATAAAACAAGAAATTGTAACAACACTTGCGCGCTTCTATTGTTTTGATTAGCTTCCTTCTTTCTGTGCTTATACTGCTGTAAATGAGTCTTCTCCGTCTGAAGGAGAATTTAGTACGATCATCTTCCATGGATTAACAACCTCTCCGGTTGTAACCAAGTTAAACCCGTGAGCCTCGTCTTTTTAGTTTCTTTCTTTATTTAATTTACGTAAGTGTTCTTTTAAAAGTCCGAGAGGATTTTTTGGTTTTATTTGTGTAGGGCTATTCAACCCCTCAGACAGCCCGCCACCAACGGTCCCCAAGAGACTTCACTTTAGTGCTATTAAATATTGAAGAGATAATAATGTAAATAATTAAATCAACAATCCAACTTAATTTGTTAGAAATCTTGCAGCCCTTTATAGCATCTAGATGGTTCAGAAGCATATTTTATTTTGACAAATAACATTCAAACTGCAAGTCAATAATTTGTTATTACCGTTGACAATTTTAACTACATGTAGTAAAAAATACAAGAATTCCAAGCAGGTTATTAACACTGACATGGTCAATAAAGCCAAAAGAGCTGGATAACTTTTTTTTTTCTTTGACTAAGGACAAATATTCTAGAGGTTGGCTTCTGAGTGTGTATGGTTTACCAGTAAGCGAACCAGGAGGAAGGCTATCTACCTATTATCAAAAAATAAAAAGGGCTAACTAGCTTTTTCAGTATATATATTACTACTTTATTCTTAATTTCCTATAGTCACCTATTTATTTTTTTCATAAAACGATCAGACAAAAAGAAGTTGATTAGCAAGGCCTTCCTGCTCTACCCTATGTGGGGTAAACAGGATGGGTAGTATAGCAGTCAGACATCAAACTAGTCAATCCAAGCTAGTGAAGAGAAGTTACAGAATGAGTGTCCCATTTCCTTCTAATTTTACCAAATACAAATTTACAGTTTTTTCAGGTTAAAATATTTTCCAATGAAGGATTGAAAAACACCCCTACACTTGGCAGGTCAGTATGGATGTGCACAAATATCTTGTGTCCTTAAAAGACCTCAAACACCTATCTAGAGAAATATCCAGTATTCAAAATATCGCCCTAGGTGGCCACCTAGGCGCCGCCTAGGCGTTGTGCGGCGACAAGCCGCACAAGAAACCAACCAAGCGGAAGACCTAGGCGGTCCTCGGCAGCCCTCGGCGGCCATCGCGGACTTCGGCGGGCTCAGCGGACCTAGGTATTTTAGGCATATTTTAGGTTTTTTAATACTAAATTGGATTTGCCGAGGCGCTTCGTCTTCTTTCATCGTAGATTCTTCGTCTTCTCTCATCGCGGCGTGCTTCCGGTAAGTTTTTATTTTTTATTTCTGTTAATTTATTTTTTTGTTTCTTCGTCGTCGCGACAACTCTTCGACAACACTGGACGCGTCGCAGGGTGTCAGACGCCACCGGAAGCGTCATCGGATGTGTCCGACGAAGTCCGGTGTTGCTCCAGCAACGCCGGTAGCGTCGCGATACTTCTGGTTGCACCGAAAGCTTTCCGCGACGCTACCAGCGCCGCTGGAAGCAACGACGGACTTCGTCGGACACACCAGACTCGTCCGGCGATGCTTCCGGCGGCGCCGGAGGCCTCCCGCGAGGCGCCGGTGGCGTCCGTGCCGTCGCGCGACGGCATTTTTTTTGTTTTGTAATTTTTTTTAGATTTAATAAATTAAAACAATTCCTAACTGGGATAATTTCAATAATAGGGTTCATAAAACCTAATAGGATAATATGATTCAATAATAGATTTAATTTTTTTAAATAAATATTATTAAATATTAATTTATATAACAGATTTAAAAATTATAATAAATATTATCATTTATCAGATTTAAAAATATAAAAAAATATTTAAAATTTAAAAAATTATAATACACATTATTAATTTATATAAATCATATTTATAAATTTTAAATATTATTAATTTATATAAATCAGTTTTAAAAATATGAAAATTACATTAAAATTTTAAAAATTTCAATAAATATTATTAATTTAATAATTTATATATAAAACAGATTTAAAAATATAAAAAAAAATTTAAAATTTAATTTTTTTAAACAAATATCTAATAAATTTTATTAATTAGATTAAGATATATAAAAAAAATTCTCAGACTTGGTAATGTTATATTTCATTATTTTGTATTGTATGGTATAATTAAATTTTATTATCATGTTATGTTGTTATATATAATTTTTTCAGGTTATTTGTTATCATAATGACAAGCGATCCATCTTCGACAGTATTTGTCACTCAACCCGAATCCGGGATTCTTAGAAGAAAGTCAAATGACATTGGATGGAAGTTTGAGATATTGATTGATCCTAAGAACCTTGATAAAATTAAATGCAAGTTATGTGGAAAAACAATGTCAGGGGGAGTGTATAGGATAAAGAAGCACATTGGAAATATACCTGGAAATGTATCTGGTTGTCCAAAAGCATCTCAAGAAGAGAAAAATAAATGCAAACAAGCTATTTTAGAAGGGAGGAACAGAAAGAAAAACAAAATAATGGAAGAACAAAGTTGTAGAGCAGAGATGACTATTTCTCTAGACGAAGAAGGTCTTGAAATTGAAGGGATAGATGGAATTAAAAAACCTCTTCCACTTGGCCCCATGGATAGATATGCATCGACAATTGCTCCAAAAAATGTAGGCTCCAGTGGAAGTAAAGTGCTTCGCCAAAAAAATATAAATGAGGCTCTTTTCAAAGAGAGAACTCAACAAGTTCAACAATATGTTGGGAGATGAGTTTATGAAAATGGAATCTCATTCAATGCTGTTGATAATGATAGCTTCAAGCAACTAATGGAGGCAGTGGGTCAATTTGGACCAGGATTCAAGCCTCCAATTCAATATCAGCTTAGGAAGCCACTATTGAAAGCCGAAGTTGAAAGAACAAAACAATTGCTGAAGAAAAATAAAGAAGAATGGGCAAAGAATGGATGCTCGATCATTACAGATGCATGAAGTGATAGAAAAAAAGGCATCTTAAATTTGTGTGTTAATTGCAAGGAGAGTACTGCATTTTTAGAGTCTAAGGAGTCTTTAGACGAGGCGCATATAGCTGAACTTATTTTTGAGTATGTTGGCAAGTGTGTTGAACAAGTAGGAGCTCAGAATATTGTTCAGATTGTAACAAACAATGTCACCAACAATATGACTGCAGCTAAATTGATGAGAGAAAAGCGACCTGGGATTTTTTAGAGTTCATATGCAACTCACATGGTTAATCTCATGCTTGAAAGTATTGGCAAACTTCCATGATATAAAAAGGTTATTGAGCAATCCAAGTCTTTTGCCATTTTCATCTATGCTCACCATAAGACTTTGTCATTGATGAGAAGTTTCACGAAGAAGAGAGACATAGTCCGATCAGGAGTTACCAGATTTGCATCAAATTTCCTCACATTACAAAGTTTGATTGAAAAAAAAACTAGTTTAAGGGTAATGTTTACAAGTGATATGTGGGAGAAATGTAAATGGTCAAAAACCAAGGAAATTTGGCTTAATCTATAGTGATGAGCATGAGTTTTTGGAATGGTGTGACACTTTGTTTGAAAATATTTGCTCCTTTGGTAAGAGTTCTTCAATTGATAGATGGAGATAGAAAACCATCGATGGGGTTTCTATATGGGGAGTTTCTTCAAGCTGAAGATATCAAGGTGGCTCTGAACAACGTGGAATCAAATTATCAGCCTATCATAGTCATTATCGAGTCAAAAATGAAGGATAAACTTGATACATCATTGCATACCACTGCTTTTTTTTGTTGAATCCTTATTTTTACTATAAAGATAGTTCTATTGCTCTTTATGAGGAGGTCGCGACGGGGATTTTTGAATGCATGGAAACTTTTCATGCCAATGAGTTAGATCTACAAGATACAATTATTAACAAGAAATTTCCAAAATATAGAGATAAGATTGAGTTATTTTGAAAAACATTGACATCAAAAGTAAGTGAAAAAAATGATGATACATTTGATCCATGTGCATGGTGGAGTACATACGGTGCTCACACCTAACTTGCTAAGGGTGGCATTGAGGATACTTTCATTAACTACAAGTTCATCTGGGTGTGAAAGAAATTGGAGTACATTTGAAGGAGTAAGTTTTAAACTTTCAGCCTTTAATTAAATTAGCTATAATTTTTAACGTCTATACTCTATATTTAGGCACTAACTATAATATTTACTTTCTCTATTTTTTTTAGATTCATACAAAGAAAAAAATAGGTTGGATGCAACAGGTTGAAAATCTAGTATTTGTCCAATTTAATGCTAGATTTTTGAACAAATAAAAAAGAGAAAAAGAAAGGAATGTCGATGTCCTTGCAAAAGATGTTTCAAATGCACAAGGTTGGATTGTGGATAGTGGGGAAGATGATGAAGTTGAACTAGGTTTCAGACGCACTTGGCAAATGGTTGATGAAGTGGAGCAGATGAAAATCTACAACCCCGAAGAAGCTCTAGAGTGAGAGAACTTCATGAAGATGATTTTGCATCCGAAGAAGAAGAGGAGGATCACAATAATGATATTAAGTTTGTGTCCGATGAAGAACAAGTTATTGAAAATTATGGAGAAGAAGAAGTAGAATAAATATGAGTCTATGAGATATTATTAGTTGTGTAATTTTGAACTCATTTTGTTAAGACATGATTTATGTTATTCAACAATTATATTTTGCTTAGTGGTTACTGGTTCACAATGCATTGTAATCTTGAATTGAACTATTGCTATTATTTTCTAATGTTTTCCACCACTAAAGTTGTTTTAACTTATAGCAAGATTTTAAAATTCGAGTTGGATATATGTTCTACTGTTTACTACATGATTATGATAACTTACTACATGTTCTATTGTTCAACTGTTTCTTTTACTCGTATTTACTGAGTTTAGTATATTTCCTTTGCACAAAATTGTTAGTTTTCTTTTATAGTTTTTCATTTTTTTGGTATTGGAAAGTATGCATTTATTTCAACATACATAGTTAGATCTCCATTGCTATGAAATTGTTTAAGACAACATTTAGATTTGCATCTGACATTATCCACAGTCCACATAAAACAAGGGATACCGAGGAATCCGCCTAGCGGCGCCTAGTCCCCGCCTAGGCGGCCTAGGTGCTAAGCGCTGGTCTACCGCCCGACTAGCGCCTAGCGAATTTTAGAACCTTAGAAATATCTCACTTGATTTGAGCACCTAGGAACTCGCATGAACACCTTTAGCTACAATCATATAAAGTAATATTAAACAATGATTTTACGTTGATAAAGATTAAAAAATTATCAACAAAATTTGCAGCCAAGCAAGTACCAAATAGATGAGAAGTCATGAATAGAATAGAGAAATGATGGAACTATTAACAAGATCACAGAACACTGATTACAAAGTGATACAACTACCAAGTAACCACAACATGCTAGAGAGAATAAACCAACCTGCAGGTTTGGTCTCCTAGCTGATAAGCGCCCAGTTTCGGTGTTGATGTTCAGAGAACAATGAATTCTCCCATGGGAACATGAGAAATGATTATCCTAAAATCATAACAAACCACACACAGGGATCATAGTCGACTCATAAAACCAATCGGGAAAACATAAGAATAGATCATCAGCCAGAGTCAAAAACAGGGCCAGTCAATTCAATCATTAACCTAGGAATCAAAGACAAAGTCAGTATAGTTGGATTGTAGAGTATTCCAGTTGCACCAGCTTTTGGGACAGTTAAATGAGAAAAACTACAAACCTGTAGGATTACTGACACACTTGCAGGTCTGGTTTTTTTAAAAATGTCACGAACAGCATTTGTCTAAGTGTTCTAAAACTAAACTTTAAAAATTTATGACTGACACCCCCAAAAGACCTTAACAAACAATATTTAAATGTGTTGCAAATATTTTATATACTTGAATGCAGAATTAAATGACCAGGAAAAAATGCTATTGTTAACACACTGTTTCTTTAGTTGGTATATTTCAAGCAGGAAACACTTCTTCACTTCATACAAAGATTTTGCATGAGAACCTATGTTTCATCAATTTACCTGCAAGGGAATAATGAAGTTTGTTATCAGTGAATCAATGGCAGAAGTTTCACAAAGAGCAGCAATAGCTTCACAGGCCTCCCTTCCTTTATTGCCTCCTCCAAATGCCTCAAATGCAGTACCATAAGAACAGTCTTCATAATCTGTCCCAGTATCTGTCAGATTGTGGTCGTCCATTATCCCTTCTTCAGTGGCATACTCATCACTACATGCATTATCAATGCGACAAATCTGATTTCTGGGGATGTTTCCAGCAAATACTTTTAGAGCATCAGCACTTACAGACGGAAGCCCACTGGCTGTATACATATCAGTTTGCAAACCTTCACAAATCTTATGTAGATGAATTGTACGATACTTGAGAGGAGTCTTCTTCCCTTCTTCAACTATTTTCTCAGTATTAGGGACCTTAAATGACTTTGACTCTGGCTTTGACTCAAAATTCATATCATTTCGACCTCTGCAAAACATAATGACAAAAAGGTAAAAATTACAGAATTGTTGATTCAATAATAGGGTTGAACTCATCTGATAAACAGGTAAAGCAGTTCATAAACAGTGTGATTAACTTGATGTGTAACAATCATAACATCAAGCAACCTTGATTGGTGCACACATAGACCACCTGCATAAACATTGAAAGGCTTTATCAAGCAAATCAGAGCAAAACATACTCAAGATTTTTTTCACAATACTTCTGCCATCTTCCATCACTGCAACATGCAACTTGATAACCAACAAGGTAAATTTGGTCTTCCAAGTACTATTGAGCAAGCAATATATAAAGCAATTATAAATGAATTATTCAAACAAGACATGCTTACTCTAGGAAAATGTTCAAATCTGGGGCTTCTACCAATCTTAATAAAAATTGACAGTCAACAAACTGGTAGCTAAAAATAATCTGTCAAAATGCTATAAACTTCATTGGAAAATTTTGAAAAGTCTAGTAATCAACTATAGTGTTTGGAAACTTTAGTAATCAACTATAGTGTTTGGCATTTTGGTGTGGCCATACGACATTGTAAAAATGTTAGAAACAACTATAGCTAAAAAAAAATATTAAGTACCTCCTCGATGTGTCATCAAATAGCAGCTGCCTTATTTGAGTATCACTTCCCACATTCATATACTTGGCATCCTCACAATACTTGGATGCCCACCGTCTGAATTTATCTGCAACTATTTGCTTATCACCAACAGCGAGCTTTTCAATCTTTGATAGATGGACTTTATCGACCAGAATTCCTTCAGATTCCATCTTTACTAATAGAACACCAAAAGGGCGCCAGCACTTTTCATAGAAGTCATACATTGTTCCTTGTATACTGTCTTTCAAAAACCATGGTACATGCATAAGTTTTTCTTTCAAGCGATTAAAAAGTTTTAATGTATTCATTGCATCTAAAGCAGAATATCTGATCCACGATCTTCGTTCTTCTCTTTGTAGAACATCAACAGGAGGAAGTGTGATAATTTTTCCTTCAAATCCATCTTTCTTTAATTTTTTCTTACCAAAGATGGATTTCATTGACATCTTTCCACTGATTAATTCAACATCATCATCTGAGTTTCCTTGAGACATGATCTTTGGGTCACTTGTAAGTGCTTCAAGTGAATAACCCCCATCGGTTGTCCTAGAAGAATCAAAAAGTCGTGCAAGATGCATGGTATCCGCATGGAACCCAGCAAGCTTGATCCCATTGTTTCCTATTATATGACTATCAAAGCTATAATTATGCCAAACCTACACGTTATTGAAGAAAAATACATTTAGTATCACACAACTTTGAATACAAGCATGCCTTATTCCAACTAAGAGGAAGAAGCACTAGTATAGATAAGATTATCATAAAACAAATAATGATCTTAAGCTAGGAAGTACTAATCCTCAAACTCAGATCAACAATCTATGTAGCATAATTGAAAGAATAAGAAATAACAGTAGCGAACAGCTATCTTTCATAATTTAATTTAGAAACGATGTGGACAAAGGTCTAGCACTGTATCCAGACCAAGCTCAAAAGCTTGCTGAGACTTAGAATGAAAGATTACATATCCACCATTGCTAGAGTCACATAGAAAACAAACAATATGCCTAAAGGAAAAGAAGACGCTTGAGTAATGCAGCACCAACAAAAAAAAGCTACAATACCAAGAAGAAAGATGCAATGAAAATATTTGATGATGTCAAAAATCTACATTCACATGCAGCACTAGGAAACTAATCTAGAGAATGTCAGAAGAACCACACAATACGTCTAAAATATACATCATTAGACATATAGGATACCTATTCTACCATTTTCTAAAAAATCATAGCTTTAGTAACTGTTCGATAGTGAAACATGAGACAAGAGTAGAATTTCAGCATATTGAAATGGATAAACCAACAATGAACTACACCTTCTTGATAGAAGGATCTTGAAAAAATGGAGCAAACTCCATTAACACTTCCACTCCACCATCAAGAACATCAACCCAGACACAAGACTTTCCATTTCCAAAGTCTGCCAGTGGACCAGAGTAGATATTGAAACATATAACCTCCCCATGTCCAACTGGTGTGTCAGACTTCACATCAATATTGGCTACCTATGAGAGAAAAGATCAAATTAATCTTTTTTAAAAAAGAAAGAGATGATATGAAGCTAGAAACTGCAAATCAAAAAAAAAAAAAACTGTAAAAGGTATTTATCTGTAAACATCATAAAAGAATCTATATACTTGGATTGCTTTAGAACTGATAAATATATTAAACACTAAATAAGTGCCGCATATATCAAACACTAAGGATGGTGCCTTATAATATAGGGGACAGATGAACTTAACAAAATTTCAATGATGATGAGGGATACACATAGCCCAGCTCAATAATCTGTGGTTAGTAGTTGTTGATAACTCAGTTTAATTAGAGACTCGATTTCAGGATATCAATTTCTACCAAATAAGTAATAAATTGCTTAAATATCAAGTAAAATAAAAGCAATAGTATCCACATTGGGGTAAAAATCAGGACGTATATTCACCCCTTATATCCACATTCTGTAGAAATCAAAGCAATAACAACATAATGATTGTGAGTCAAGCAATTGTGCTACTTAACTATCAGTTAGATCATGTGCTCTTGATAACTTACCTCAGTATCACATGCATGAATGAAATTTTTGTAATCTGTAATAAGTAGCCGAGCTACTTCTTTAGCTGTTGAGACATTATCAACAATAATTACTTTGTCATATGCATCAGTAGTTTTTTCCTGGTGTACCGCCTTTTGCAAATCCTTGGCAGGTGGTCCTGTTGTAGATGTCGTGATATGTTGGCCATTGATAAAACAATTTTCAGAGTGCACTTTTCCACAAGAAACATCATTAACAACTTCTGCAACACGATCATACTGAGGCAGTTGGAGATTCAATATGGGTTTCTCCAGCTGAGGGTTCTGGAATGTAGACCTGCTTTCTGGTATCAATGATTGTCGGTGTTTATTATCAACGGCACTCTCATTCATACTGGTTGAATTATGTCTTACAACTACTTCTTTAGCTGTTGAGACATTATCAACAATAATTACTTTGTCATACACATCAGTAGTTTTTTCCTGGTGTACCACCTTTTGCACATCCTTGGCAGGTGGTCCTGTTGTAGATGTCTTGATATGTTGGCCATTGATAAAACATTTTTCAGAGTGGACAGTTCCACCAGAGACATCATTAACAACTTTGGCAACATGATCATACTGAGGCGGTTGGAGATTCAATATGGCCCTCTCCAACTGAAGGTTCTGGGAAGTGAGCCTGATTTCTAGTATCAATGATTGTCGATTATCAACGGCACTCTCATTCATACTTGGTGAATTATGTCTTCCAGCTACTTCTTTAGCTGTCGAGACATTATCAACAATAATTACTTTGTCATAGACATCAGTAGTTTTTTCCTGGTGTAACACCTTTTGCAAATCCTTGGCAGGTGGTCCTGTTGAAGATGTCTTGATATGTTGGCCATTTATAAAACATTTTTCAGAGTGCACGGTTCCACCAGAAACATCATTAACAACTTCTGCAACACGATCATAGTGAGGCAGTTGGAGATTCAATATGAGTCTCTCCAGCTGAGGGTTTTGAAATGTGAACCTGCTTTTTGGTATCAATGATTGTTGGTGTTTATTATCAACGGCACTCTCATTCATACTTGCTGAATTATGTCTTACAGTATGAGTAGGAACTTGGTGAATTATGTCTTGAAGATGATTAGTAAGAATGTGAACTCTTCCATTTTCAACATTTCCTAATTCAACAGCTTCCTTTCCAATTTTAGATTCAACATATTGGGGTAATAAATCAGTGCAACCCCCTCCTCTAATATTTGTCAACAATTTGTTATGTTTTTTCTTCAACCTTAGTTTGTCCGTTTCTGAAAGCCACCAGTCCTTGGAAATTCTTTCTTTAATTTCTTGCATAGTTCTATCAGAAAAAAGATGTGGCGTCAACACCAAAGAGAGCAGAAAGCTAGTTACTACAATATCAAGCAAAGCGATATCATATTGTATTAAACTACTAAAGAGACCAGTCAATAAATAAATCAAAATAAACTACAGATCCATGCATGCCAAACTAACATTTCTTTATTTTTCCTCCTATCTGCCTGAGTCCTAACCTTGAAATGCCATGTACTGTCAAATAGATTAAAGAAAATGTTTAAGCCATAAAATCTGCTATTTCTGTCCTAGCAAGAAAATTTGGAAAACAGTCATAGGTATCCATTTATGAGTTACAATTGAATTAGCTTTATGGTTGTCTCCATAGTTAGGCAACAACACCAAAATTACCCCATAAAAAAAAGAAGATCAAAGAGTAGAAACACTCACTTTAGCAGAACCTACTTCTGCAGATCCAACATATTCTGTTGAAGAATAATTAGTCAAGGAAAACATTGCCAAGGATACACTGGAATCAGGGCAAGGTGAGGGTAGAATCCACTCTAAATGTTCACTCCTTATCACTAAAAAGTTCATCCCTGTCGTTGGTCATCCCTTTTCAAGGATATCGCATGAGTATAATGCCACTAAGACATTAATGGCCAGTGCAAAAAGTGAAAGTACCTAATTCTCACGATTGCCCACCTGGAAAAGCTAATTCTCATGATTACACGATTTCAAGTATACATACAGAGTATGTAATCTAAGGGATATGGTCCCTTAATAGAAATACCATTCTCTCTTTTTTGGATTATGGACGGTGAATAAAAATAAGGATTGTAAGTACCAGCCAAACCCTAGTTTGCCACAGAGAGTTAATAACTGATATTGTCCAACCACATTATGAATATATGCTTTAGATAACAAAAATATTTGTATACGTTCCTCTTGACAATAAAACGGGCATTAAGAAATGCCATATCAATAAAAAAAAATGGTTCAAATGCAGATAATACATTAGATTTTATCAACCAACTATTATGGACATGGCATAAGAATTTTTTATTATTTGGTTTTAAGCATTTTTATTTATCATCAAAAGAATATCCCATCTCATGTTTTCTATCAAATTTGTCTATCAATTCATGTCTTCTATATAATGTGCTCTTCTAAACCACTGCATCTTCATAGGCTGTAAGGAAATATGTTGCTAAACACGCAGCGGAAAAACATATTTCCTCCAGAAGATCCATGCGAAAGGAAAGAGAAATTCCTACATATACTAAGTTTTCTAACATAGCATGAGAGATTATACCTTTGGTGCGTGCTCAGACTCCCGATAGCTCGGATCACAGCATGATCTCACGTTCGCGCCTCTACGGTATCCACGAACAAGCGTTCGTTTGTCTCACAAACTCACAAGATGGAGAAAGAAAAAAAAACACTTATGGTTGTGCTAGCAACCAAGAATGATTTCAGCCAAGAGAGGAAGAAGAAGAGGAAGGATAATGAAAAGTAAGAAAAAATGAGAGTAAAATGACTTAAGTATTTTTCATCAAATGAAAACACTTAATGCCATTAATTCCATTAATGAACCGTAATGAGTATTCACTCTCCATTAAGGGTCATTTTGAAACTCCTCATTTTTTCATTCAATTTCGAAAATTGAATATAATGATTCATTGAATTTCGAAAATTCAATGAATGTCTTCTCATTTATCCTCACTTAAGTCTAACTCACGTATAACTCAAGTCTAACTCACTTGAGTCTAACTCAAGTCTAATTCAATCGAGTCTTACTCAATTAATTCTCATACAATTCAAATTCAATGAATCACCATTTCATTAATTTGAATTAACTTCCTCAAGTATAGTTTGAATTGGACTTGATCCAATAATTAAATCCAATTGAGTCTAACTCAATAAATCCAATTCGAATTAGACTTAATCCAATGATTCATCATATGAACTCATCTCCAAATCTACTTGTTCTTTGTGTGTGACCCAATAGGTTCTCGTAACGTTGGCAATGCACCCAAATCAACATTTAGATACATAAGCACTGAGTGGTATTTAGCAAGGCATCATTGCTACCCAAGTGACGAGAAGGTCAAGATCCGACCTAACCTGTCCGTGGCTATTATCTTGTATGACTTGGTCTCTCTATCCTTGATATCTAGATTGATCAATGAGGCATAGACCGTGCCATCCTCTTATCAACCTTTGTGTTTCTTGATTTCTAAGTAGACACACTCAATCAAATAAGCTCAATATCTCATATTGACTCATTTGAGCATGGTCATGCTTTCTTGTGTCCTACTAATCAAGGGGCCCAGACATCGCTTCCGTCATATGGAAGGGATAGATCTCATTTATATCACTCACATCCCTCCGCATAATTCATTGCATACCCAGTGATCGACTTTATTGTCCACCTTGTTACAGGTGACGTTTGTCGATACCAAAGTACACAACTCCTTATGTAGGGAACCGTAATAACTTCATATCTAAGGACTATTCATACCAATAGTCACATGAGAATGTTTATGACACTCATATAATGATCCATGAAACATTCTTATGGCGGGTCATTCAGTATATATTCTTTAATATATACCCATTTGTCAACCTGATATCTCATATCCATGACTTGTGAGATCAAGTCATCCGTTGACCTACATGCTAGTCTCAACGTAATAATATTGTCCTTGTATATTAATGCTCGACTAGAAACAGTTAAGAGTAGTGTTCTCTACAATATTTCACTATCAATTCAACCAATTGATATATTGTAGATAAGAACCTACTACACAAGGATATTATTATACTTATTCAATTGGCACTGAACTGAAATAAATATAATAACCAACTTTGCTTTTTATTAATAATGATAGATGATACAAAATGAGCCTTTTACAATCATCTCATAATTGGTACTATGGCTAATACTAACATAGGCATGCTTTAAAAAAGCAAGAGCGATGATAACAGGTTTGATGCATGTGCCTTAGCAATTCATATAACTTTTTGGTCAAAAGTGTTACATGAATTACAATTTTTAGAAAACAAAAAATATCAAAAATATATAGATTTTTTTTAAAAAAAAATAATAGAGCAAAGGGATCTTCCACAAATTTTAAAAAATTAGTATATGAATTATAAATTTAAAATTAAAAATTAAAAATATCTAAATAAAAAATTTATCAAAAAAATAGTCATGTAGCAATTTTGGCCAAGCCTATTATGTATTCAAAATTTGAATTTGAATATATAGATGCATTCTAAGAGACAATTGATTGATCAAACGACCAATTTGCATGGTCATTCTGATAGATGGACTGTAATTGCCTTATAGAGTGTGTCTATAAAGGGCAGCTCGGTGCACGAAGCTCCCACCATGCGGGGTCCTGGGGAAGGATCCATTGTACGCAACCTTACCCTGTTTTTTGCAAGAGGCTGTTTTCAGGATTCGAACCCGTGACCTTTTGATCACATGACAACAACTTTACCGTTACGCCAAGGCTCCCCTTCATAGAGTGTGTTTATATATTCAAATTTAAAATTTAATATGAAAAATGACTATGTAGCAATTTTAACCAAAACTACTATTTTTTTCATAATTTTTCTATTTTTATAACTTATTTTAAATATAATTCATATCATATGACAATTTTTACAAAATTACAGAATTTGTCACTTTTCTCAATAATATATATATTTGATATTTTTTAATTGACCTCATATAACAGTTTTGACCGCTAGATGAACTGCTACAAGAGTTGCTTAGGTACGAGTGTCTTTTTTATGATAAATCAAAAAGGGAGCACTCCTTTGATAATTCTGTACAAGAGGGACACTCTTTTGAGTTTTTTATTCCCATACATTAAATAGTAAGTTTCCCACCAATATAGGTAATCTGGTCTAGCTCCTCTTATATCTTAATTATTTATGAATGATCCAAACAATTAGGACTTTCAAATGGAAAATAATGAAATAAATGTCCTCATGAAAGCCACACACTTTTTGCCACAAATGTAGTGGCATGGATTCAATTATTCATGAAAGACCCTATCAACCAGCAATAAATAAACATTTGTTAGATGATGTGTGCAAAGCTCTATTTCTTTGGCTAATTTAAGCATAGGCAAATGAGGTTGATGCCCGCAACAAAAAACAGGAAGAAGAAAAGTTCTTTTCTCCACAAAATATCAATTTCATTCAAGTTTGAAGTTTCAATTCTCATCAAAACACAATGATAAGCATAAATATTCAACTCAAGTGCCCAACAAAAAATATATTTTGTAGGGTTGGGTTAAAAGGAGTGAACCAAAGCCTATTGCAGAGCTCTAATACCTTTGGCTAATTTGTCAATAAGCAACTGAACAAGATAAATTGGGCAGATGCCCTCAACAAAATCAGGATGAAAAAAAGTTTTTTGCTAGTAAAAAGTCGACATTAGCCGCGGGAAAAAATCTGATTCACATTAAAACACAATAATAAGCATAAATATTTAACTCCCGTACCCAAGGAAAGAAGAAGAAAAAAAGTGATTTCTTGGGGATGGATTGAAAAACACACACGAAAACAGAATTCCGTAAAATGCACCTCGGAGTAAACAGCCAAAAATAAGATACATAAGCGAACATGCAAGAAAAAAGAAAAATACCCAGCGCAGCACGCGAAGGGACGGATGGGCGAGAACGGCCCCAAGCCATAGGCGGCGCGCTGGAGGCAAGAGGATAACCAGAGATAGGAGGGGGAGCAAGAGAAGCGCCCTCGAACACCTACGTGGGTGGAAACCATTATCACCATAGCTCCCGCTGTCCGCGCCAGGTTCAAGCAACCACGGTTGCTAGGCGCCGATTTGGATGGATATGAGGAGAAGTAACGAAGTGGTGGAGGTCGAGGAGGAGGAGGAGGCTGCGAAGGTGCGGTACGTTGGCGCGACGCCGGCCCCCAAAACCCTAACGAGACCGGTGAGGCCGAGGGTTTAGTTGCTATTGTGTCGAGGGGTTTTAGTTGCAGCAGAACGATTACACTCGCCGCGTCCTCACAGTCTGTGTCCCTTTCACGGCGTAAATAACGGATTTGGTGGGAAGAATTGTTTTATTATTATTTTTTTAATAATTTAAATATTCGGTTATTCATACGGTCATATGAAAATTTAATAGATCAGAAAATATTCATAGTGATTATTCATGGATCCATTTCTGTCGGTGGGAAAAAATCCCCTATAACTAAGGCTCGGGCCTTAATCCTTAGAGATCTAATCGTTGGTTTTATAGGTCGAGTCGTTGAACGTTTTAATTTAGTCAATTTTACGCGGTGACAAATGACAAGGGTGATTGATTATTGTGATTTACCAAAATAATTGATTCATTATGATGTTTATTTTGGAAACTTTCATTTCACTCCATTGTATTTCCACACTATAAATACTTAATAAATTGGCTTTCGTAACCTTTTAGTTGGATGGCGATACAGACGATCATAAAAATCAATTTATGTACGGATGAAAAAAATAATGTTTAAAATTATTGGATGACCTAACACATCATTATATAATTGGTTTGGTATGGTTGGATCGGACGAGGCAGGCATGAGCTCCTACATCAGCATGGTTTGTATAATTTTAATTTTAAGTGGTCTAGTATCGTCCATTCTATGATTAGATATACAAATAAATTACCGCACAAACAAACTATTCAACTAAAAGAATCATTTGTGCGCGCCCGTAGAGGTAGCATGGGTCAAATATGGGAACGTATGAATACTCCCTTGAATATGCAAGACTATTTAATTTTATTAAGGATATGAATTCTAATTAACGCTCAATTAATTTAGTAAAATTTAAAATTAAATTATTTTAATATTTTTTTTCAAATTGAAAAATCAATCAGGGATCTAAAATTCGAGACTCAGCTATGACGTATTATTGAAAATTTTTCTCATTAATCAATTAGAAATCTAGAGTATTTTTAGTCTCACATTTAAGGATTGACAATGCTACGAGCAAAGAAACTTAAATAAATAACTTGGGCCCACGACATTATAAAACATATTTTTCTCAATTTTTTGGCTAAGATCAAGTATTAATTTGTTATAAGGGGGAGTCCGTTACAGTAACTTGCTACTGAGATTCTCGAGCATCACCCTTACATTGCACTATTGTATTGGTCTGATGGCTCTTACCCAATTTATGAGCAGTATTTTGTCTAAGATTAAGTATAACATTTGTTCTTATAAAATTTATATGTATTCATGTATTATATTAAACATATAATGTGTGTGCATTGTCACTAGTATATCATTGAAATTAAAGGATTCATAAGACACATTAATTATCAGAGTTGTCAAACGGACCACTCTGTTAGGAGACGGGTCACCCCATGGTGGGTCGATCATTTGTCAGGCCAGGTTGAGCTATTATCTTGACGAGTTGGGAAATCTTTAATCCAACCCAACTTAAGACAAATTGTGAGTTAGGTGGGCCAATTTATGAGCATGTTAAAATAAATTTTAAATTTTAAATTTGGATTATTAAATTGTCTTTAAATATTATAAAGTTATATCTAGTTTTTTTAATGAAGTTTTGATTTATTTACCCTTAGTTTTATAATAAGTCTCGACCTAAGAGGAAATTCATCAAGTCTATGAAGTCTCTCCGTTTTAATTTTTTTTTTATTTTAGTTTTATATTTTAAGAAAAAAATTTACTCAACCAATAGGTCGACTTGTGTGGATCGCAGGCCTAAATCGAATAAAATTTTAATTCAACCGGTCAAATACGGATCACAGGCCTAAATCTAATAAAACTTTAATTCAACCTATTTAATTATTTGACAGAGTAGATCAAGTCGACGGACTCAACCCAAATTGACGACTCGCTCTCTCTCTCTCTATATATATCTAACTATGAGGGTAGCCTATGAGTGTGCAAGGTAAAAGTTGTTGGTGCAATATCCCTTAGGTCAAGGTTGACTGGGTAGTTTGACCAAGCTTGAGTCTTGGTCATAGTTTCGATGTTTGACAATACATGTAGACACATGGACAATGCAGGTGCAGTTGTTCATATGGGAGATTCTGATCAGGGACTGATCAGTGTGATTGAAGAAGAGTCAAGTAGGTATACCTGACTGGAAGGAAACTCTGGTGAGTGAAGCCAGGTGAAAGTCCTAGTGAGTGAAGCTAGGCAGATGGAAATTCTGGTGAGTGAAGTCAGGTGAAAGTCCTAGTGAGTGAAGCTAGGCAGTATGGAAGTCCTGGTGAGTGAAGCCAGGCAGAAGGAAAATCCTGGTGAGTGAAGCCAGGTGAAAGACCTAGTGAGTGAAGCTAGGCAGATGAAAGTCCTAGTGAGTGAAGCTAGGCAGATGGAAATCCTGGTGAGTGAAGTCAGGTGAAAGTCCTAGTGAGTGAAGCTAGGCAGTATGGAAGTCCTGGTGAGTGAAGCCAGGCAGAAGGAAAATCCTGGTGAGTGAAGCCAGGTGAAAGACCTAGTGAGTGAAGCTAGGCAGATTGAAAACCTTAGTGAGTGAAGCTAGGTGAAAGTCCAAGTAGGTCAAGAGAGTGACCGGATACTTGGCATGAAAGAAAAGCACAAGTGGGTCAAAGGGATTGACCAGACACTTGGTGAGGGAGTTTTAGCAGGTCAAGGGAGTGACTAGATGCTAGGCATGACGTACCAACAGGTTAAGGTTGACCGGATGTTGGTTTGGGAGGATTGGGACTTGGTTTTGGGCAAAAACCAAGTGCTGGATCGATCAGTGGATCGATCCAGGCTCTGGATCGATCAGTGGATCGATCCGGCCTTTCCAATGAAGAAGTTACGGATCGATCGGTTGATCGATCCGGAGGTTCCAATGATCGGTGGATCGATTGGGACTTGGTGGCGATAAGCTGGATCGATCCGTGGATCGATCCGAGGCCTAGCGGTCGGATCGATCCGTGGATCGATCCAAAGCCTCCCCGATCGATTGGGAATAATCGAATCGATTGGGATCCGACCGTTGCGTCGTATTTGAGCCGCAGGCGAGCGTTGTCTTCGGCACTTCTTCACCGATTCATTTCAGATCTTCACCAGCTCCTCCACAGCTCTTCTCAAGCTCGAGATCGCCAATTCTTGAAGGTTCTTGGAGGCTCTTCCAAGTCAAGAGGCGGATCAAAGCAAGAAGAAGAAACTAGGGTTAGGGTTTGTGCACTCATTGTAAGCTTGTAAGCTTGTATTTCTTTACTACCCTTTCTTCTTCTTGTATTGAGTCTTGTAGGGCTTCTCCGCCCTTGGTAGTTACCATAAAGGAGAGTTTCATTAGTGGAGGGTGTGTGTGTTGGTGTGGATCCTTGGACTAGTCACCTCTTGTGAGGTGGATACCAAGTAAACCAACCGTGTTAGCGTTGTGTGATTTGTTTATGTATTTTCCGCTGCACATCTTCGAAGAAACAAGCAACGCCGAACACCGGACACGCGACGAGCTATTCACCCCCCCCTCTAGCTACTTTTGGTCCTAACAAAAGTATGCAAGGTATCAAATCTCTCTATATATAAAAGAATACTACCCTACTTACCTTATGATGTTCACATTGTGAGCACAAAGTGTAAATACCCCATGGTAGTTTTGATGTGATCAACCAAGTCAAGTTAGGTCATATTGTATTTTGATCCTTGTGTCTAAGTGCATAAAAACTTAGCGCAAAAGACGCGACTAGCGAGAATGATGACACAAGAAAGAGTCGACGGACTCAATGCGTCAGAAGGATGAGGTGTTGTGGAAGAGTACGCTAGTGGATGAGAAGGAAGCGCGCGACGTTTCTAAGGGATGAGAAGCCAGAGCAAAAGATTGCTCGAAAAGACCAGAAGATGGGTTCTGCTGAGCGTTCTTCCTCCACAAGAAGTCAACCGAATCGGCAACTACGACTCCGCGAAGGAACTTTGGGAGAAGTTCCTTGAGCTGCACGAAGGGGCGCCCAAAGCCAAGCTCGCAAGACGGGATCTACTTCGCAACTAGCTCACCAACCTGTGACTTAGAGAAGACGAAACAACTGCGCATCTGCACTCGAGAGTTAAAGAGCTTATCATCGAACTTTCGAATCTCGGAGAAAAGGTAAGTAACCGAGATTCTCTAAGGTATGCACTAAATTCTTTTCCTAGAAATACGAAATGGGCATCACTAGTAGATGTTTTTTATATTTCTAAAGATTTAGAAAAAATTACTTTAGAAGAATTATTCTCGACATTTGAAGTGCATGAATCAAGATGTGCAGGTACGAAGGAGTCCAAGCACAACGTCACCCTCAAAGCATCAAGAGATGAACCAGAGTCAAAATCTTCTCTCGACGACGAGGAAATGGTTATAATGGTAAGGCGTTTCAAGAAACTTTATAAATCTAAAAATACTAACCATCCACAGGGTAGAAAGAAAAGGACGATCCACTGCTACCACTGCAACGAAGAAGGGCACGTTAAGGACAACTACCCCAAGCTGAGGAATAAGGACAAGGACAGAGGTAAGAAGTCTGTCAAAAAATGCAAGGTCTTAAAGGTAACGTGGGATGATACATCGTCCGAATCGGAAGTCGAGACCTTCTCTAGACTTGCACTAATGGCAAGTCATCAAGACGACGACTGTGCGTCAAGCTCTTCCGAAATGAGCATCGAGAGCATCGATGAAGGGGGAGCTACGTCAGAAGATAGCAGTAGTTCAGGGGGAGACACGAACAATGAGATCGACAAGGTAAGTCAGGTACGATCTCTTCCTCCCGATAAACTATTTAAGTTTATTAAACTGTTAACTAAAGATTGCTGTAAATTAGAAAAAGAAATTAAAATTTTAAAAATAATACTAGCTAAATCTTCTCCTTTAGAAGAGTTAGACAAATTAAAATTAGAAAATGATAATTTAAAAATACAAGTAAATAACTTAAAAAACCATGCATGCTTATCTAATACAAATGTTAGAAAATTTAATAATTTAAATTGGTATTTTAGATACCACAAAGGACAAATTAGGAATATCTCAAAAAGGTATGCCCCTAAGAAATTTTTAGTCAATCTAGTAGGCTGGAACCTATATTGGATTCCAAAGTCTTGTTTAACTTGAACTATTAATTAGATTTAGAGCTTTCAGCGAGAAAATTAGACATTAAATTTCTTTATGAGGTTTTATCTAAGAAAGTGGTTGTTGCCAAGAAGGCCTAGTGCGTCGCCATTGCCTAGAAGCCAAAATATTGAAATACAATATTTAATTAACTTTCTGATAAAGTATTAAGATTGAAATTTAATAATGCTTTAAAAAAGGTATTTCAAACATTTTTTTGGAAATTTTTTAAAAATATTTTTTTATACTTAGAAAAAAATTTCTTGCGTAAAATTTTTACTTAGAAAAAATTCTCAAAAATTATTGCCTAAGTTAAAATTTCTTCTAAAATTGTTGCTTAAATTTTTTTTCCCTAAAGTTTTTACTTAGAAAATTCTCAAAGATTTAAGTTAGAAAATTTTAAAAAATATTTCTTTTGCAAATTATCTTACTTAGAATTTTGTTTAACTTAAAAATTTTTTAAAGAAACTTAGAAACTTTGTTGAAAATTATTGCAAATTTTTAAGTAAAATCAAAATAATTTTTCAAAAATTCAAAATTATTACCCTTAGAGTTTTCTTTGAACCCCAATTTTTTTTTATGTGATCAAAAGGGAAGAAGGAAAAATATATGTCTGGGGGAGGTAGACCAAAATTTTTTATCCTCTTGCACTCTATTGCAATATTAGATATTTTATTTTTATGTCTATTTACTCTAGCTTAACTTGGGTTGCTCACATCAAAAAGGAGGAGATTGTTGGAACCCCAAGGTTATTTTGATGTGGTCAACAAGTTAAGTTAGGTCCTGTCGTGTTTTAACCTTGTGTCTAAGTGTACAAGAGCTTAGGAGTACAGGGAGTCGAGCAAAAGACGCAGCTAGCGAGAAGGACGGCACGGGAGGGAGCTGACGGGCTCAGTGCATCTGAGGTACAAGGCGCTGCGGAAGAGTACGCGGGCGGACGAGAAGGAGGCACGTGGCGTTTCCGAGGGACGAGAAGCCGGAGCGGAAGGTTGCTCGAGAAGGCCGAAATTGGGTTCGGGTGAGCCTTATTTCGGTTGATTGAAATCACCCAATCGAGCTGAGCCGGAGCGGAAGACCAGGACTGAGACAAGCAGCACCGGAGCAGAGGGGCCCGGACCAAAAGTCAACTTTGTTGACTTTATTGGTCCGGGCGCCCGGAACCATTCCGAGCGCCCAGGATTGACCTTTGACTAGGATCGCGTCAGACGCGATCCGTTGCTAAGGGGATAAAAGTTTATCCCCTCCCAGGCGCCTGGAACCCCTCCAGGCGCCTTAACTAAGACTATAAATACAACCTTGGTCTAGAAGCTTGAAATCAACTCAGAAATTGTAATTCAAACACTTGTGTGCTTCCATATTAGTTTAGATTCTTTCTTTTTGTGTTTCACTGCTGTAAGAGGCTTCTCCGCCTTAAGGAGATACTAGTGTGATACTTTCCTTGGATTAACAACCTCCCCGGTTGTAACCAAGTAAACATCTTGTACCTCTTCTTTTCTATTTTAATTTATTACTTTTATCATTTATGCAAGTGTTTATTTGAAAAGTTGAGAAGGTTTTTTTTTTTGTATTTGCAAGCTATTCAACTCCCCTTCTAGCCGGCCGACGCTATCCAACAGAAGGTTGGACAGAAAGTCAATTCAAAGTTGACTCTTGTCCAGGAGCCCTGAGCAATTCCGGGCGCCCAGACCACCTTGCTGTAGAAAGGATGCCTGGATATGTCGATCAACTTTGGGTCCACATCAACAATGGTCCTAGCGCCTGGAGCGGGTCCGGGTACCCAGAAGTGGATAAAATTTTATCTCTTATCCATTGCGTAGCTGTTTGCGAGAAGATGAGTTTTGCCATGTTGGGGGCATCCGGACAATACCACGTCAGCAAACGACCAGTTTTAACTAGTGAGCTATAAATAGAACCCTGATCTTCTTCATTTCATACAACCCACTTTGTATTCATTCTTGTTTTAAATTTTTGTACTCTCAATGCTACAAGAGGCTTCTCCGCCTTCTTAAAAGGAGAACTTTCTACTGAAGCTTTAACTATCTTGGATTAGCAACCTTCCTGGTTGCAAACCAAGTAAACTTGGAGTCTCTTCTTACTTTTGTGTTATTATTTTTAATTAAGTAATGTGTGTTTGTCTTTGCTAAAGTCGAAAGTAAAAGAAAGTATAAATTTAATTGCAGGGCTATTCACCTCCTTTAGTTGGCCGCAAGGGACCTAGTGTATTTTTTTATATAGCTTAAGGTTTAAAATTTAAAGTTTAGTTTTTAGAGTTTAGGATTTAAGGTTTGAGTAATAGTATTAAAGCTATATATATATATAATACACATAGTACTCATAAGGTGAGCATCATAAAGTAAATAGGGTATCAAAGTGTTTAAATTTTACCCGACTATCACAGATGATCCTGCACTGAGACCCCCTGAATGACAAGCCATCGGTGAACCATCAGGAATGTTGATGAAGTCATCATAACCCAGAGGAAGAAGAAGAGGGTGAGCTGTCTTCGATATTGACTAGGTTGCAAAATCGAAAGAAAAATGAGGTATTTGAAGATGCTTGCGAGGAGTAACAGAGCAGAGGGATTAGAATAGAGGTTGGGGGGGGGGGGGGGGGGGGGTGGAGTGCTCCGAACTTCCACTCCGATGCTCAAATCAGTCTCCGACTACGTGTATGAAATAGATAAACAATATTGTAATTAAATTTATAAAGACTTAATGTAAAAGCATACCAAGCCTGCAAGAGTGGGCTAGAGGTGACACAGAGTCGGAGGCTAGAGGGCTCAAATCTTGGACTCAGAGCATGGCAGCGCGATAGTAAGGACTAGAAGGACAAATCAGCGATCGAAGACCATGGAGGCATCATAGAGCAAGGGGCCAAAGGGATCTAGCAACTCACAGATCAGAACATAATAACGACTCACAGACCAGAACATAACAATGGCTCATATGCCAAAACATAACAGCAACTCGCAGGCCGAATGGTGTAAAGGTCGGAACAAGGTGGCAACTCGATATAAGGTGGGAGGTGACAAATAGGGCTAGGTGAGCTATGAGGTTAGACGCAACATGGAGGTGGAAAGCTTGGAGCTGTGGTCGACAACTGAGCTGCTGGCAGTGGTGGAGTTGAGGCGATGAGTGAGACAACACCGGAGGCAACAAATGGGATGTGGACAGCGAAGAGGAGAGCACTGGTGACCGATGTACTGTGAACAGTGGAGAGAAGGGCGTCAGTGTAGTTGTTGACTGTGGAGAGGCCATCGGTGGTTGGCGCTTGGGTTGCTGGCGTGCCTATGAGGAGGCGGTAATGGTGCTGGGGGGCACGCGGAGGTTGTGACGGAGCATCCTTGTGGGCCTAGGGTCGACAAAGGTGACGAGGCGGGGGGTGCCTCCCCTTTTGTGGAGGCGGCCACTAGCCTCCCTCTCGTGGAGGCGACGCTTAGCATCTTGCCCATGGAGGCGATGTCTAACATCTCACAGAAGGAGAAGGAAAGCACATCTGACGGAGCCTAAACTAGGGACCAGGTCCAATGGTCGGCAGTAGTCAGGGGCAGTGCCCAAAGGCAACGACGTGATGAGAGGCAGCGACAGTGACTGTGAAGTCATGGGATGCAAGGGAAAGAGAGATGTCCTACCACGAGGCGGTTGGCGAGGAAGAGGAGACATTGTGGCCGACGGCGTGGCTGGTGCTGCGGTCGGCGACGTCCAACGCAAAGGGGAGAGATCGGCTCAAACAGGGGGTGATGTGTGTCCCTAGCCCTAAAAAGGGTAATCCATCGCCTCTCCTTTCTCTCACGAGAGGGGAAACCCTTAAAAGGTGAGGAAGAGAGGAAAAAAATCCCCTCCCTACATGTGGCTCCTCATCTATACTACATCACAAGTCTCCCCCTCTAGTCTAATCGAAGAAGCCATAAGTCCAACTGACTGGATTGTGATATTGTGGCAGGATGAGTGAAATAATCGCTGAGCCTGTCGGAAGGCTAATTACTAACATGGGACTAGGAGCTCTAAGCATGTCATAAGACTAAGTGTCTTCCGACTTAGGAGTTGGGAAAGTAAATTGTCGAGCTTATCATAAAGTTGATCTATGCTTGTCATAAGACTAAATTGTGCTCAACTAAAGAGTCGGGAAAGGAGATCTCTAACACATGGCTAGGATATTTGTGCATGTCGTAAGGCTAATTCGATCAGAAAGCTCTATATAGAGAATCTGGCTGAGGAGATGATATGGAGAACTAGACTGATAAGTTGATCTAGAGAATTCGAACCCTAGCTAAGAAGTCAATATAGATAACTCGACTAAGAAACCAATCTAGAAAATCCAAAGCTCAGCTAAGAAGTCAATATAGATAACCCGATTGAGAAGCCAATATGGAGAATCTAAACCCAGCTAAGAATTTGATATAAATAGCCCAATTGAGAAGTTGATATGGAGAATCTGAACCCAGCTAAGAAGTTGATATTGATAACTCAGATGAGAAGCCAATATAGAGAATCCAAACCTCACCTGAAAAGTCGATATGGAGAACTGAAATCATGAGGCTATAAATGTGCTTGGCACTGATTGAGATGAGGTTGAGCCCTAAAAAGGATATCAGTTGATGGATGTCGCTAGTCCGAGACCAGGGGAGAATGTAATAGAATACTAGAATAATATAATAGCTCGATCTTGACTATGTTCGAATCAGGAGAGGTTGAGCCCTGAAGAGGATATTAGCTGATGGATGCTGCTGGTCCGAGAGGGATAATGTAATAGAAGATTAGAATAATATAATAGCTCAATCATGGCTATACCTGAGTCAAGAGAGGTTGAGTCCTAAAGAGGATATCAACCAATGGACGTCACTAGTTTGAAACTGGGGGATAATGTAATAGAAGACCAAAATAATATAATAGCTTGATCCCGGCTATTTCTGAGTTGGGAGAGGTTGAGCCCTGACGAGGATATCATCTGATGAACGCCACTAGTCTGAGACTAGGAGATAATGTAATAAAATACTAGAATAATATAATAGCATAATCCCGGCTATGTTCGAGTCGGGAGAGATTGAGCCCTATAGAGGACCTTAACTAGCTCCCAACTGAAGGGGGGGGGGGGGGGGGGGCTGAGCCTTGAAGAGGACCTTCACTAGCTCCTGGCTGAGGGAAGATTGATCCCTCAAAAGGATAATACTAGCTCCTGGTTAAGGGGTGGCTGAGCCCTGAAAAGGACCTTCATTAGCTCCCAGCTGAGGGAGGTTGATCCCTAAATGGGACCTTCACTAGCTCCTAACTGAGGGGAGGTTAAGCCCTCAAAAGGACAAATACTAGCTCCTGGCTGAGGGGAGATTGAGCTCTCGAAAGGACAATACTAGCTCTCGGCTGAGCCCTGAAGAGGACCTTCATTACCTCCTAGTTGAGGGGAGGTTGAGCCCTTGAAAGGATAATTGACGCTGAGCAGAATATATATATTATTTTGGGTCATAAAGTTGCAAAGGATTAACATGAAAATAAGTGAGAAGTAACAAAAAAAAAAGCCAAAATTAAGCTTAAACCTATTATGAAATTTAGAGCGCAAAGAAAAAGAAATGTAGTAGTAATGTGGCTTAAGCGAAATCAATTGATTCAATATCAAAATAACTTGTTCTAAACATCATCTAAGTATATGTTTATATAGCTCTCAAAACAATTTAAACGAAAAATTAACCAACAAGACTTAGTCTCCTAAGATTAAGGACAAATTAACCAACAAAAAAAATCTAAATAGAAAATTAACCAATGAAACTTAGTCCCCTAATATTAAAGGACTTAAATAGAAAAAGTCTATTTAAAGGGTCAGTTAGGGTTAAGGACAAGGCTAGCTATAATTAAAGAAAAAAAAAATTAATAGAGCTTAATAAAAATAGATAACCAATTAAGCAAACCCAAAAAAGATGTGGATCCAAATCTCCCTCAACCCATGTCATGTTTGCCCACATGACCAAGCCATGTTGGGTTTAATTAGGCCTTGTTGTTAGGCCTTGTCTTGTTTGAATCCCCTCCTGCATTAGTCACCCAGAGTTGAAGAGAACTCATCCTCAAGTTTAGTGTGAGTGTATCCTACCCACAACATAAGGACTTAGGTGCTTTATAACTAATCCAAAAAAATGATACAATCCATTTATCTTGCCAAGGGAGGACAGCAATCCCATGAATACGCTAAGAAGGTCATGCTTTAAGAACACCCATTGATAACATAATGAAGTGAGCCCTTTTCTGAACAATCGACTGACTTTCGATTATGCAACCAGTCATAAGAAACTCCATTGTCATCGTAACTTGATCAAAATTATTTTGCACGGTTATATCATCGTTGAAAACAAATTCATTTATAAGTTGACTCTAAACAATAATGAAAAATCAAACTACACAAAGCACACTTTTTCGGCAGAAACCATAGAAGTGTTGGGGGCCTCATTACTGTACCGTGAGCATGATAAAGATCTGTAGGGAAATTTTTTGAATCCAAAATACTAGCTCCTAGATTCTGTACCGATCTCTGAATAATTCAACAGACTTGTTAGTGACTCCAACTTTGTTTCAATACCTGGATCAATACTCAAGTATAGAAAGGAATCTTGTTCAGAAGGATTGAAGCATAAGAGAGTTGTTCTCAAACAACTTAGAGTTTCTATTCCAATTTGATCATTCATTCGTTTGCTCAAACTCAATCTGTCAAAAATGTTACTGACCTTGGTTGCATCCTCAGCAGTTTCAACAGTAGTTTTTAAAGTAATTAATAGAGTTCCTTGCCTTCTTGACTCTAAACTTCTATGAGATCTTATGGCTATCACCGAACCTGTGGTAAGTGCTGAGAATACCGAACAAAATCCTTTTAAAGTTGGATCAACCTACTGCACAGTCTTGACAGTAATTTGAACAGTAAACTGAGAAAGATTGTGTGAAGAATTACTTGTTGAATACAAAGTTGTATTACATTGTACATGTGTGTGTTCATCATCCTTATACAATATCTTGCTTTCAAAGAATGATGACAATGTTGGTAACAACAATCACAAAGGTTTTAGTTGGCGAAAACCAACAAACCCATGACAACTTTCCAGCTGCAGTGTAATCATAGAATTTTTTTGAGCTTCCCTTCCTTGAAGCAAACTATTTGAAGTTAATCTACCAAAGGGACTAACTTCCTTGCTCTAGAACCTGAATCCCTTAGGATATAACCTAATGAGCTCATGATGTGGATGTGCATGTTGGTGCAGTTTGTACTAATAGTCTAACTCATATTTTGATCAATGACAAGTGAGTTAAGTTAGGTATTTTTGTGATCTAATTATTTTACCAAGTGTGCAGGAGTTGATAGGTCTAGAGGACCTAACACTAGGCTGAAATCCAGCTAGGTCCGTGAAATCTGAAAGTTTATACAAAGACTAGATAGTTTCAAGGGTCGACCGGATATCTGGTAGGAAGTCCAGCTAGGTCCACGGGGACTGATAGCTAACAGAAGTCTAGTTGGGTCTGCGGACCTAACAACTGCATGAAGACCTGGTGGGTCAAGAGGCCAATCGATAGACTATAAATTGGTAAGTGAAGGTAAGTCATTGGAGGAGAGTGACTCGGTGAGGACGCGCCCCGGTTGAGGGACAGTAGACATCAGTCCAGTTTAGGTCCATTTTGGATCTCTAAACTGAGACCTTAACTAGTTTTTGATCTTGAAAGGATAGGAACTAATTATTACTATTTATTATTACTGTGCTAACTTTGTTTTATAGGTTAAATGTTTTAATTTTGGACTAACATGTTTTGTAGGGCAAAAGGAGCATAAATGGCCTTGGGTGAATAATACTCGAAGTGCCTTCCATAGTATGGAAGGCGCATTCAAGGCTATGGAAGGCGCCTTCCGTAGGATAAAATTTAGACTTCATTAAAGATAAGGACCGAGCTGCTTGGGATCAGATTTCTCAGGTTGGAGGCGCCTTCAAGGCTATGATGTTAGTATTAGCCCTAGTACCAATTATGAGATGATTGACAAGAGCACCTTTTGTATCATATTTCACTTATTAATAAAAGACAAAGTTGGTTATTATATTTACTTCAGTTCAATACCGAATGAATAAGTATAATCATGTCCTAAGATAGTAGGTTCTAATTTATAACATATCAATTAGTTGAATTAGTAGTGGGATATTATGGATATATAGAATACTACTCTTAACTATTCCTAGTCAAGCATTAATATACAAGGGCAATATTAATGCCTTAAGACTAGTATATAGGTCAACGGATGACTTAATCTTACAAGTTATGGATATGAGATATCAGATTGACACATGAGTATATATTAGAGAATGTGTACTAAATGATCTGCCATGAGAATATTTCATGAATCCTTATATGAGTGTCATAAATATTCTCATGTGACTATTAGTATGAATAGTCTTTATACTTGAAGTCACTACGGTTTCCAACATAAAGAGTTGTATACTTTGGTATCGACAAATGACACTTGTAATTGGGTGGACCATAAAGTCGATCACTGGGTATGCAATAAGTTATGCGGAGGGATGTGAGTGATGTAGATGGGATCTATCCCTTCTATATGACAGAAGCGATATCCGCGGGCCCCTTGATTAGTAGGACACAAGAATGCATAACCATGCTTAAATGAGTCAATATACGATATTGAGCTTATTTGATTAAGTGTGTCTACTTAGAGATCAAGAAATACAAAGATTGATAAGAGGATGACACGGTTTATGCCTCATTGATCAATCTAGATGTCAATGATAGAAGGATTGAGTCATATAAGATAATATACATGGAAAGGTTAAGTTGGATCTCGATATTCTCTAGACTTGGGTAGCAATGATGTCTTGGTAGATGTTACTCATTGTTTATGTATCTAAAATAGTTTTAGAGATATTGACAATGTTATGAGAACCTATTGGGTCACACACAAAAAACAAGTCAATGTAGATGGATTCATATGATGAATCATTGGATTAAGTTTAATTCAAATTGGACTCATTGAGTTAGACTCAATTAGATCCAACTATTGGATTGAGTCCAATTCGAATTAGACTCATTGAGTCAATTTATATTGATGATCAATGAGTTAGATTCATTGAGTGAATTAATGAATTTGGATTCATAAAGGAAGAGGAGTGGTCAATTTGGAATTGATCATGCATTGAATGAAGAGTGGTCAATTTGGTTGATCATGTATTGGATGCATTAGATGCATTGGATGAAGATAAATATTAATGTCATTAAGGCAATTGACATTAATGCTATTTTCATGAATGAGTACAAAAGGAGTTTTTGATTCATTTTCATGAAGTGGATGTGTTCTTGCTCTTCTTCCTCCTTCTCTCTTCACTTGGACGAAACCTCCAAAGGGTTGCTAGCACAACCTTTGGTTGTTTCATTTCTCCACTTCTTGAGTTCATGAGATGGACGGGGAAGACTTGTTCGTGTGGATACTGAAAGAGGCGTGAACATTTGATCATGCTGAGATCCTAGCTGCCGGGAGTTCGTGTGTTATGCAACAAAGTTAACTCCCTTTTAACAAAACTTAGTATATGATTTCCTTCACATAGATCTTTTGGAAAGGAACTTATTTTTTCATTGTGCTTTTCGATGTGTTTAGCGCTATAGTTCCTTATATATGGAAGGCGCCTTCCACACCCTTTATAAGGGCATCTCGACCAAGCTTCAAAACACAACTTATATATGAGCTTCTACGCATCTGATTGAGGTTCCGACTGCTCTGGCTTCCTGCTGCAACTCTACTACGATGCTACTATGCCTGTCTACCACTGAAAAGTCACCCAAATATCGAGCTCAAGTCGACCATCTTTGAAAAAGTGTTTAGTAACATTAATCTTTGTACTTAATTATTTCAAAAGGACAAATGTAGTGTGTTACACTTGTTCCAACTTTCTTTATACTTGATCTCCTCTTCCGGCGATTCTGGAAGAGGTATTCTAATGGATTATCCATCGATAGGTTCACGGGACCTAAGTCTTAGAGTAGGAGTCGCCGAAGGCTCCGAACGAAGTAAAACCGACTGAGTTGTCTTTGTGTGTTGTTTTTCTTTAATCTTTTTGCTGCGTAACTCGATTCAACTCGCAACTTTCAAGGAACGTGATTCAACCCCCCCCCCCCCCCCCCCCCCCCTCTCACGATCCAACAAGTGGTATTAAAGCCAAATTGGCTCTAAATTGTGCAACCACCAATCAGGCATGGGTGAATTTCAAATGTTTTTTAATCTTTCTTTTCAATTTTGAGCTTTTCGATATAAGCCAAATTGGTGCAATTACTTCTTTGGACATGTTTTCTCATCTTTTTTTGCAATATCCTGAATTGGTGCAACACCAAACATTTTTATTTTTCCCTCCCACACTACTTATCCCAAGACCAAGTCTTGGTAATATTTTCAAGTTTTCTATTTCGGCGATAGATGACCCAAAACAAAGGATACATCACCGTTCGTTTGCTGCTATTCAACGGGGATGATTTCCTATATTGAAAAAATCAAGTGGAAGTTTACCTGAAGATCGACTTTAACCAGTGATTCAGCGTCACTAAAGGATACGAGGCTCTAGTCAACCACAACATCGGAATTCCAATGGATCCAGAAAATTAGAATTTAGAGATGAAGAAGAAGGTCTAGATTGACTTCAAGGCCCTCAACATAATCCAGTGCAGACTAACGAAGAAAGAACTAAATTACGTCGGCCCATATGAAAACGTAAAAGAGTTATGGGATAAGCTTATAGAACTACACGAGGGAACCAACGACGCAAAGGTAACAAAGAGAGACTTGTTCTTAAATATATTATTTAATGTCAGAATATAAGAAGGAGAGTCTGCCAGTCAGATGGAGAACGAGATCTGATAAGGATAAAGGACATCCTCAACAGGCTCCATATAATCGGCCATCAGATGGAGAACGAGATCTGATAAGATATACTCTAAATATATTTCCTCAAAATGTACTGTGGGTATCCATCGTGGATGCCTACAAAATATCGAGGGATTTATCTAAATTAAAATTAGATGAACTATTCTGTGAATTAGAGTTGCACGAACAGACTAACACCAAACCTGAGAAAGGTATTGCTCTTGTTGCAAGACATCAAAAGTAATAATTTAGACCTAAACCAGAACCAGAAGATATGTCTAACCTAGACTCAGACGATGAAGAACATCTAGTGAATATAGCAAAAAGATGTTCACTAGAAGAAAGAAAGACTTCACCAAAAGGGATCTGCAGAAGATCAAGACTACTTCCAACAATAACAAGACAAACATCACATGCTTTGGATGCAACAAGAAGGGGCATTACAAGAACAACTGCCCAAATCTCAAGAAGAAGAAAGTCCTCAAAGCGACATGGGACGAATTTTCCTTGGAGGAATCAGATAGCGACAAATCGAAGCACACCAATTTCCTCGCATTGATGGCATATGGATCAGAATCAGAAAGTGAATCAAAAGACGGGTCCGAACCTAAATCTAGCCACGAGTTCGTACTCGTTTCCGAAGGTTTTGATTAGATACAATCTATTTTAAGCATTTTTTTAAAATAATTGTATGTTTATATAAGAAATTAACTATGTCTGAAAATCAAATTAATGAACTAAGTTTAGAAAATAAAATACTTAACGAATAATTAAAATCAATCTCAATGTCCGAGCTGATTTAAGCTGAAATCCCAGCCCAAATTACAAAACTTAAAGAGGATAATTTCATATTAAAAGGCAAAATAGTCGAACTAAAACAACTACTAGAAAAATTCACAACTAGATCTAAGTATCTTGATATGATACTTGGATCACAAAGAGTTATGTATAGTAAATCCAGACTCGGATATAAGTTTAGCTCAACTAACAAGATCTTTATATCTCTAGTTAATCAAAATACAAATCAAATCAAGGCCTGAGTTCCGAAAGCATGTTTAACCACGCAAGTAGGACTTAATCAATACTACGTACCTAAAAAAATATCTTATAGCACTCGAGATGAATCAAGTCGATGACGATGATACAAACCTAAACAACTTCCAATTAACAATTGGTGTCCACCTTAAGAAGAAAGGACTAATCTAAGGATCCGACCGTCACACACATCCACTATCAAATAAACTCCTTCTCAGTAACTACCGGAGGTGGAAAAATCTCATACAACACCACTCAACAAAAATACAACTCACGCAAGAAGAAGATACAATAATACAAAAAGAAAACATCTTCTTGCTTGCTCTCTTTTTGATGAAGATGCCTCTGGACTAGTTGGAAAGTGTAGCAACACTTCTCTTCCAAGCTCAAAGTCCGGCGATGAGTAGCAGAGAAGAATGTGGAGGCAGTCGTAGTGAAATAGTGCACACAAAACCTTTTTATCCCGTGCACAACGACTAGTTTTTCAAGCTTAATCGACTAGCCTTATCGATTAAGCCTTCTTAATCGATTAGCCCAATCGATTAGAAAGCTTTCTGTTCACGCAAGAACCCGCTGTAAGCAATTAAGCTTCCCTACTTAATCGGTTACCAAACTCTCCATGAGTTTGCGAAATCCAAGCTTAATCGATTAAGCATTAGTAATCGATTAACCTAATTGATTACGAACCTTTTTGTACACTCGCGAACTTTGCTTAATCAATCGCCCTAATCGATTAAGCTTTGATAATTGACTAACCTAGTCGATTACTAAATCCTAACTTCTAAAATGAAGTCTAGGGTTCTCTTACCCAACATCCAGTCAACCTTGACCTGTTGGGACTCCTTATTGCCTAGCATCTGGTCAATCTTGACCTGCTAGGATTTCTTCACCAAGTGTTTAGTCAATCATTTGACCCATTTAGACTTTCCATCTCATGCTAAGTGTTAGGTCAACCTTGACCCACTTGGACTTTCCAATGCCAGATGCCCGATCAATATTGACCCACTTGGACCTCCACATGTCTGGCTTCACTCACTAGGACTTTCCTTCTGCCTAGCTTCACTCATTATGACTTTCACCTGGCTTCACTCATCAAGATTTTCCTTCTGCCTAGCTTCACGCACTAGGGTTTTCACTTCTGCCTAGCTTCACTCACTAGGGCTTTCACCTGGCCTCACTCACCAGGATTTCATTCTGCCTAGCTTCACTCACTAGGGCTTTCCTTCTGCCTAGCTTCACTCACTAGGGTTTTTACCTGACTTCACTCACCAGGATTCTCCTTCTTCTTCCAACCTTCCTGTTGTACTTCCTAGTTAAGTATCTAGTCAATCTTGACCTACTTGACACTCCTTCACATCAAACTGGTCAAACTTTGACCAAAAGAAAATTGCACCAATAATCTCCCTAGATGGATGATTGCACCTGCAATCTCCATACATTATCAAATATCAAAACTCAACCATCAAGACTTAAGCTTGAGCCAACTCAAGCTTAGTCAAACTGGTCAACCTTGACCTAGGAAAATTGCACCAACAATCTCCCCCTTTTTGATGTTTGACAATCCGTTTAAGTTAGACTAATCTCATAACCTCAACTCCTTCTTCATGCCAAATCATGAATGAGGGTATTCTTCATTATCCCCTTTCTAAGAGGGTAACCTCTCTCTTTAGGTAATGAAAGTTTCTTAACTTAAACTCTACATTCTCCTCTAGCACACATCAAAAACTCTCCCCCTGAAGAGTTATCCATACGTTGTTCACAACCTCACTTGTTGTTCACAACACCACAATGAAGGTCACATACCCTTCTTTGTGCCCAAATGCTCACCCTTGAGCATTAATAATTTAATGCTCATCCTAGAGCATTCACCCATTATAATGAAGATATCCAATCTTCCGTTATTTTCAAATGTTCAACCTTGAGCATTCACAATAATGAAGGTTTACAACCTTCCATGGTTTTGAAAATGAATAAAAGTTCATGTTTTTAGGAGTATCTCTCCCTCAAAACATGCTCCAAACTTCTATCATTGCACCAACAATGACTTGGAATTTCTAAACCTTTAGGAAACCCAAAATATGAAGTTATGGGATTCAGATATCAAATTTTAATGCAAACCTCATTCTAAACTTCAACTTAGTCTTTCTTAACCATTCTAATCTTGTTTTCATCAAGAAAACTACCCTTGAATGCTTATCTAAGTACTTCCTAGGGTTAGAGATGGTTAACAAGACTAAATATGGTTTATTCAACTCAAATAACCTTATTTAAGCTGAAAATAGACTCTTAAGCACTTAAAGAAGGCTCTTAATCGCTTAAGACTAGTTGTAATCGTCTAAAGAAGGCTCCGACGAGGAAGCAGTGGATCTAGCGAAGGAGATGCACCGGGAGGAGACAAAGGCAAAGGAAAGGCTTCTTCTTCCAAAGGCAAAGGTAAAAGAGTGGCACGCGATGAAGGTAACGAAAATGAATTTAATATTATCTTTAGAAATCATGAACATAAAGCTAGATATGATATTCTTATCACTAGAAAAATTGTGTGCACTAGATATATGGATCCCACTACCATGGATATGTTAGGAATTAGGGATGACGTGGATTGGATGATTAGCTCATTAGATTGGAATGACATTATGTACACATGTTTATCGACTTACCCCCGTTTAGTCCTTGAATTTTTGAGCTCAATTGATGTTAAATTTTCTTCTGAGGATGACTACATAGGGGTCATAACTTTTAGGTTGATGAACAAAGAAATTTGGTGGATGTTTAGTGATTTTAATAGTTGTTTTGGTTTACCTATTGGTGGTGCCCATGGATTTGATAGTGCTATTAACTAGAATAAATTTTAGACGTCAATTACTAGATCAAAGAACCCCTATGAATCCTCTAGAGCTAAGGCATCCCGTATGCAAAACCTTACCTTTAGATACCTTCACCGTGTGATGAGCAAAACAATCTTTTGTCGAGGTGAGAGTGATGGGGGTGGTTAGGAAAGTGAAACTTTATTCTCTTTGGGCGATGCTAAATAAAGTAGACTTTGATTCTAGATTTCATCTTCTACAGAACTTGCTGAGAGCAGCTAACGCCTCTTTGGGGATGATAGTGTTTGGTGGTTTAATAACCCAAATAGCAATAAATCTGGGTTGTGAGCTTGATAGGCTAGAGGTCGTTCATGGTAATGATAAGATCGACATTGATTCTTGTCTTGCAATGAAGATGATTTGTCGGAATGAGAATGAGTTTGCTTTCTCTAGGAACGATGGTTTCCCATTACCTCTTCCTTGTCCTGAGCGCACTTCAGTTTGCAACCCTGCAAACTAGGTGATCACTGATTTAGACCCCGAGTTTGTTCCCCCTCTTGTAGAAGCCACCGAGTACCACCAGGAGTCCTCGTCATCAGGATTCCTGCAACCTTTCGGATATCCAAAAACTGCTAGGCACTCCTTTGCCTATGGTATGGGACCTTCTAGATTTGATTTTTCTTATTTCCGTGCCTCCTTAGACTCACTTCATGAGAAGCACAATACTCAACAATAATTGTTGGAGGGTCATTTCAAGTTATCTAACGACCAGTTTAGAGAGGTACATGACCACTTTCAATTTACTAGAGATTTTCATAGTCAGGTGACAGGATTTGTTCAAGATTATGAGGTTGACCAGGAAAGAATGAGGAATTTTATGGATGATATGGATATTACTAGATAACAAGCGGACGCTCTTTACCAATATCATCAGCACATTGGCCATCTCCTTGGTATGCCTAGATTTCCCTCCGGCACACATCGGGGACCTCCTTATCCCCCTCCCTCGTCACCGTATTAATTTCATCTGGACGATGAAAAGTCTAAGTCTGGGAGGGTGTTGTGTTTGCACAACCTGAGTCGAGTCAAGTCCTTTTCTTTTCTTTCTACATATTTATATAATTTGCTTTATCTACTTGCATTTCATTTTTATTTTTTTTAGTTTTATATTTCTTGCATCTCATTTGCACTTCCTTTCCTACTTGTAGTTTTTCATCGTTTTTATTTTGAAGTTTTGAGGCATATTTGAGAACATCAAACCTTCTACTTCCTCTGCTGACTTGTCCAATAGCAAAATGACTAGCACGTGTATTTTCTTAGTTCAAGTGTTGTAGAGATAGTGTTAGTATGTTTGGTGTACCTCCTTTCTCTATCTTTAGTAGCATGAAATAAGCTAAGCATTGTATGGAGTTTAGTATAAGTCTTGGCCTAACCTTAAGGATCTTACTTTCACTTCACTTAAGTACTTAAGCTTGAATAGTATAAATATTTTGAAATAGTTATGATTCATCCAATTTGCTTTCTACTTTTGTTCCCATGGGGATTCCTTAGTTACATTTTGGTTACTGGATGACCTCGGATCATGGAAGCTCATTTGGAAAAATCTAAATCCCAACATATGCATCTGGCATTTGTGATTAGTGTTACACCTCTATAGCACAAAAAAAAAGAAATAAAAAAAAAAAAAAGGAAAAAAAGAGTTTAATAAGGGATAAAAAAAATAGTTATCGTGAGTAGAAACTAATAATTTACCCCTTTGAGACCGAGTTAGGTTACTGGGGAAATAAATGTTATGTTTCTCTTGATTCCGAGTAGTATCCTTTGAGACCTTGTGTAATTTAAGGAAAATGAACCAAGTGTGCGGCAGGTAAGTGCCTATCACCGGAAACATTAGGAACTCAATTGTATGACGACTTGACTAGGACAGAAAATTGAAACTTGAAGAGTTTGAGTTATTTATTACACTGAGCACAAAGAACTTATGCTTAGGCCATACTTAGGTTACTCCACAATCATGTTTATCAATGAAACTAGTTGATAGAATTAGGCGAGTACACTAGAGATTATGATACATTATAGGAACTCATGAACATAGATTGCAGCGTTTTGCTTGAGGACAAGCAAATGTTCAAGTCTGGGGGTGTGATGTGCATAGATATTATGATCGTTTATGCATGTTTTAACGTACATTCACATGCTTTATTTGTATAGATTCTTTGCACAATCATCTCTCTTATCGTTTATTCAGTATTTATTACTCTTTTGTCAGAGATCTACTTTTTGTTTGGTTTTGTGTTGACAGGGATAACTTTTGGAGTGAAAACGATGATTGTCGATGCACCCGAGCAAAGTAGAGCTCGACCATGTGGCCATTCCAGACAGAGAGTAGAGCACGACCGTGTGGCCATTCCCTGAGAGAGAGTAGAGCACGGTCGTGCCTCACAACCAGCAGCCTAGATCCACACGGTCGTGTGAACCTCACACGACCGTGCAGTGCAGCTCGAGCCAAAGCAAGACACGACCGTGCAGATGTGGCACGACCATGCCACTTTACCTGAAGAGAAGAAGAGCTTGGTCGTGCGGATTTCGCACGATCGTGGCACGGGTCATGCAATGCCCGTGCCCTTGCCTATATAAAGGATTTTAACTCTTCTTCTCGGGGTGGGGGGAGGCGAGCCGTCAGAAGAGATTTACCTTGGTGTCGTTCCACGCTGTCCCGGACTTCCGAGATCACTGTCATCATCGCATCAACTCCAGAAGCAAAGGATTGGACCGGAAGATCACTCGACGTTATTGGATAAGCATCTTTTCTCTTTCTCTCTTCTCGTTTGAGGATTGTATGCTTACTTATATTATATTTTTGGGTTTTTCTCCGGCATCTATGGAGTAGATCCCTTGTTTTAGGATCAGGGAGTAATTGTGGATAAGGTTTGATGTAAGACTCATGTTTATGCCTTTACTCATTAGATGATTTCACTTGCTCTATTTCTATTTGATATGCATGAGACTTGTTGCTGAGATTATCTCGTCATATTAGTCGATTGTGTAAGAATTGTTAATTTCATAAAGAGAGGATCTTAGATCGTATACCCGAGGGGCCCTAGTGACAGGGGTAACCCGTTCACGGACATCTAGGATACTCCCTTGAAAGGAGAGACAACTTCTCCATAAGGAAGTAAGAGACCAAACCAAACCCCTATCTCTATCCTTAATGATACCGATTAGATTTGTATTCTTGTGATCTACCGAGGCGCCCTAGTGACAGGAGTTAATCGTAACAGGATTTCACAGGGATCTTCTCTGTTTAGTACTCAAGGATAGTAGCTTTAACTTCCGGTAAATGCATGTTGATTGACAATGAGGAAAAGATAGAACATGATACATCAGGTTCCACCACAATGAAATCGAACTCCTAGAACTCTTCCCTAGCCAAGTTAACCTTTCTCTCTTTTGCTAGTTCTCACATCTACTTCCCCATTCCCTCTTTTCTTAGGAAATCGTTAACTTACAATCATCAGTAGTTTAGCTAATTCTACGTGAACGATCGCTAGTGCTTATAACCAGTCCTCGTGGGATCAATAATCTTTTATTGCTGACGATGTATCTGTGCACTTGCGGAAGCGTAACATACATTAACTTAACTTGACTAACTAAGTGAACACTGCTATCTTCTGATAGTCAGTTAATAACAAACGGATAGATATTTTAAGGATAAATTTTTAGATGACTATTTTTACATCAGTTTCAGGGGGGATATTTGAAAATAATTTTAAAAATATCTTTTGAAAAAAGAATTTTAATTTGAAAATTGTCTTTGAAATTCTTTTTACTTAGAAAATTTTAAAATCTTGTTTAAACTATTTTGGAAAATGTAACTAAATTCACAAATCTTGTTAAAAATATTTTGAAAATATTTCTAAGTCCTTGATTAACATACTTTACAAATCTTTCTAAATTCTTGGTTAAAAGATTTTCGGAAAATCTTTCGAATTCTTAGGAATTTTTACTTAGAAATTGTTGAAAAAGCCTATTTTGAGATTGTACTTATTCTTGGAAATTTACTTAGCAACTTCTTTAAAAGTTTATTTCCAAATAGTTTACCTAAGACATTTTCTGGAAAATCATTTTGAAAAGCTTATAAATTTTGGAAACTTTCTCAAAATTAAGTCAAAATTATTTTTCAAATTATATGCTTTGCAAAATGTAAGTTGCTAAAGATATTTTAGGAAAACACTCTGAAACTTTTAAGTTTTATTTAAAGGTTATCTTTTTGTTGCACAGTCAATATTTCTAAAATTATTACTTTACTTAAAGAATTTTTTGAAACTACTTTCAAAAATATTTTGAAACAACATTTTGAAAAGTTAGCTACTTTAGAAACTTTGAACTTATGTTGCAAACATTAGCTTTCAAAACCTACTTCAAAATTAAGTTGAAATTATTTTATTACTTTCCTTGAAAGTTTTGTAATTGTTTTGCAAAAATTTTATTTCTTTCCATGCTTACTTTGCAAGACTTACTACATTTTGTCATTTCTCTATGTATTTTTTTCCCTAAAAAATGATCAAGAGAATAAAACTAACTGTCTTATTTTAGACTTCTCTTAATCTTTTTTATATATGTTTTGTATACTTTTTTCTAACTTTAACTCAGGTTGTCATTGCATCAAAAATGGGGAGATTGTTGGTGTAGTTTGTACCAACAGTCTAACATAGGTTTTGATGAATGATAAGTGAGTTAAGTTAAGTGTTTTATTGTGATATAATTTCTTTACCAAGTATGCAGGAGTTGACGAGTCTAGAGAACCTGACAGCAGGATGAAATCTAGCTAGGTTCGCGGGGCCCGATAGTTGGTATGAAGACCAGATATGTCAAAGGGTCAACCGAATATTTAGAAGGAAGTCTAACTAGGTCCAAGGGGCTTGGCAGTTGGTAGAAGTCCAGTTGGATCTGCAGACTTGGCAATTGGCATGAAAACCTAGTGGGTCAACAGGCTAGTCAATAGATTGTAAATTGGTTAGTGAAGGTAAATCACTAGAGGAGAGTGACTCAGTGAGGACATGTCCTGGTTGAGGGATACTAGGCGTCAGTCCAGTTTAGGTCCATTTTGGATCTCTAAACTGAGACATTGACTAGTTCCTGATCCTAGAAGAATAGGAACTAATTATTACTATTTATTATTACCGTGCTAACTTTGTTTTATAGGTTAAATATTTTAGTTTTGAACTAGCATGTTTTGTAAGACAAAAGGAGCACAAATGGTCTCGGGTGAATAGTACTCGAGGCGCCTTTTATGGTATGGAAGACGCCTTCACATTGTTCATGGAAAGCGCCTTCTATAAAATAAAATTCAGACTTCGTCGAAGATAAGGATCGGGTTGTTGTGGATCAGATTTTTCAGGTTGGAGGCCCCTTCAAGGCTATGGAAGCCGCCTTCCACACCCTTTATAAGGGCATCTCGACCAAGCTTCAAAACACAACTCATATACGAGCTTCTACGCGTCCGATTGATGTGCTAACTACTCTGGCTTCCTACTGCAACTCTGCTATGATACTGTTATGCCTATCTACTGCTGAGAAGCCGCCCAACACCGAGCTCAAGCCGATTGTCTTCGAAAAAGTGTTTGGTAACATTAATTTTTGTACTTAATTATTGCAAAAGGACAAGTGTAGTGTGTTGCATTTGTTCCAACTTTTTTTGTACTCGATCCCCTCTTTTGGCGGTTCTAAAAGAGATATTTTAGTGGATAACCCATTGATAGGTCTGCGGGACTTGGATCTTGGAGTAGGAGTCACCGAAAGCTCTGAACCAAGTAAAATCGACTGAGTTTTCTTTGTGTGTAAGTTTTCTTTAATATTTTCACTGCATAACTCCGTTCAACTCACAACTTTCGAGGAACGTGATTCACCCCCTCTCACGATCCAACAGTGCATACCAAACATATGTTAGAATTAAAGTTCCTAGATTTTTGTGGGAAAACCCAAGATAGTACACTGTCCACTTTGGATTTGCAATCTTCTTCATACTAGGTGGTGTAATTGGCGGATCAATGCTAATGCCAAGCTTCTTTGATCCATCATTAGCTTCTTAGCTATCAATAGAGTATGGAGAAGGCTCCTTTGCCATGGAATAGTAGGGAACATGACCGTGCATAGGGACACAATTAAATCATGTTTGATTCTGCTTGTCTGCTGCGTGATATTCTGCTAACACCAATAGCTTTTCTTCTACCGTAAAGGATGAATAAAGATGAAGAACAAGTACATGATCATTCTATGACTCTATGGTTGTCTTTTGAAAGGAACGCAGATCATTCAATGAGTTCTTATCACTATAGATGACGATGGTATCAGCTGAAGACATGTTAATGCTGTTAAGACCAAAATAATCTCCATAATAGTATAATATTGTCTACTTTGGGCATAAGCGCTCATGAATTTATTTTTTGATTCTATCCAAAATATTTTATGCCAATGGAGATATCTTCCTCTTTTAAAACCTATGATCTTTTCCTTGTGTTTCCAATGAAGAACTTTGTTTGCAACCTTACAACCTTAAAAATTCCCCCTTAAATGAAGGACCACATGGTCCCTCTCAAGTGAAAAGTCTATCTATTCGACGTGCGATCCTCGACCAACCATGTCTTCCTACCCTTTGGTCCACCAAACCTACTAGGATTTCCTTGCCCCTCAATGCAACTTACTTACTAAGTCTTCGTGCCCCTTGGTCCATCCGATCTACTAGGACTTCTTTGCCTAGTCCCAACTAGGTCTTCCTACCTCTTGGTCAACTAAACCTACTAGGACTTTTTACCTGGTGTCTGGTCCACTTGATTAAGATACAAGAGCTCTCACTTCTTTATTTAAGGTCAATATTCTATTCACATGGCTCAATTAAACTATAACTCTTGTGCACAATCATCTGTTAGGCCTTCTGACAGTCCGAGCTCTAATACCAATTGTTATGACTAAAAGAATTAAGTATCTCCATAATGGTATGATATTGTCCACTTTGGGCATAAGCCCTCATATATTTGCTTTTGGTTTTTACCTAAAAGACCTCATGCCAATAGAGATATCTTCCTCTTTTAAAACCCATGATCTTTTCCATGTATTTTCAATATAGGACTTTGTTTGTAACCTTCCAACCCCAACAAATGCTGGGTAAGCATTCATGGTTGTTAGTTAAGAACAAAGTTCTCCCACGTGTTCTATCTTTGAAATTGTTCAGCGACCAACTTCTTTGACATAATTAATTCCTACCTCACACACTCATAAAACTCAACACCAATTATTGAATATGAATATGTAACTCTTTGTATTGATGTGCTTTTATAGCTTGCAGCAAGATCAAATTGTGTGAATAATTTAGTGTCACTAGAAGTTTTATTTGAAGGATCCCACTTGCTCCTATCATAAGAAGAAGAATCTATACTAGATTTACTCTCAAAAATAAGATCATCGGAATGATTTTTAATGTGTTTCACGGATCCATCTCCTCTAAGATATAACTACAAAATGGAGAGGCCATATAACCGCAAAAAGAAGGAGAGGCCAAAGCTAGGCATAAATGAAAGTCTAAAGGTGTTGTTGTCCTCTAGATATGAGAGGGGTTTATCCATCTTGGAATTAATACGATATGCAAACTGAGGAGACAAATTTGACCTCAAAACAAGGTCAATTTATTGCGGGTACTTCCATAGGTGGTAATGTAGGAGGAAGATTTTCTTAAATAAATTTAGTACAGTCTGAAGATAGTTGTTGCACCTCATCAACTCCATCATCATTGTATATCGGATCATAAATCTGTCCGGTCTTGCCTTCTAGGTCTTCCTCAAATGGTCTACAAGTAGTTGCTTAATAATATTTGATAAGAAGTTCAGAATTACCTTGCTGGACAAAACATGAATCCAGAATGAATAAAGGATCATCTTCAAGCACTTCATCCACTCCATAATGATCATTTACTAGTTCAATATTTTTCTTAGTTTTGTATAGATCATGTTGAGCAAACTCCTCCATATAATCAATGATCAATCTAGTATCTTGCCTCAACATGTGAAATTGTTGATGTATGATCAAGGCACGTGAGAGAGGGGGGGATGAATCATATGTATTTTAAAAAAATATTTCTTTTTTTAAAAAGAAAGTGTAGTAGAAATAAAAAAAGATGGAAACAAAAAGGAAAACAGAATACAAGCGATTTACTTGGTTCGGAGCCTCAGACCGTATGGATGGGTAATCCACTATAAACCTTTAGAAGAGAGGATCGAATACAAGTATGAAAAAAATAGAAAAGTGTAATAGCCTACACTTTCCTTTTAGACAGTAAAATAAATTACTTTAATTAAAATTACCAACACGAAAGATGTAGAGGTGGGAACGCTCATGTATCTGTCTGCTAGCAGCAGTAGGATGTCTCAGAGCGGTAGCGCAGAAGCAAAGCTTAGTCGCAAACGCTCATGTATCTGTCTGCTGGCAGCAGTAGGATATCTCAGAGCGGTAGCGGAGAAGCAAAGCTTAGTCGAAACAACAAAGGAGTTGTTGAAGCTTGTAGAAGAGGTGTTTCTTCAATGCTGGTTGAAGGGCTCTTTTATTGATTGTTGAGGGTGCCTCCAATCCTCCTTGGAGGAGCCTCCAACCTCAAGTACGATCTCGAAAGCTTCAGACTCAATCACTTTCATGAAATTTGATTCCTATCCGTGCGAGGGTGCCTCCAAGCACTCATCAGGGGTGCCTCCCCACATCGCAAACTCTATCTTCATGAGGGCGCCTCCCAGCGCTAATTAGAGGCGCCTCCGAGCATCTCTGAAGCATCTCAGATATTGTTCATCCGAGGCTGATTTTTATCATTTAACCTGTAAAATATAGTTAACCACAAAACAAAATATACTCTATAAAACAGAGTTAACACTGTTAAAATAACATTTATTAATAGATCATGTCTTTCTCAAACTAGGATCTAATCATGGTCTTAATTTAGATTTCTAGAATGGACCTAAACTGCATCAGCGCCTACAGGCCCAACCGGGACTCGTTCTCACTGGATCACTCTCCTCCTGTGACTTACATCACTTACCATTTGTCATACTTGACTTGTCTCTTGACCCACCAAGTGTTCCCATCAATTGTCAAGTCCATATACCCAACTGAATTTGGGTCAGTTGTCAGGTCTCGTGGACCCAGCAGGACTTCCTGTCAGATATCAGATCACTTGTTGACTTATCTAGACTTCCCACCAGCTATAAGATCTAATAGACCTAGCTAGATTTTAGCCTGGTGTCAGGTCTTAGATCCGTCAATTCCTGCACACTTGGTAAAGATATCAGATCATACAGAACCTAACTTTAATCATTTCTTATTTATCAAAACATAAGTTTGACCATTGGTGTCAACTGTACCAACAGTTGAGAC